>NC_064289.1:22988472-23119329 GCF_019186545.1 Solanum stenotomum | reverse complement strand
TGATAATCTCTAGAAGTGTTGTCTTTTATATTTTCTTTCATGTCCCTTAATTATATGTTCTATCAATTTTTTACAAATTATATATATATATATATATATATATATAAAATTAAAGTTTTCGAACTCCAACATATATGCATGGTTCATGTTTACTATAAATTATTTAAAGAGTATATTGTTTTTTTTTACCTTGATATGAAATATAATTTTTCTCATATTTTCAACATATTCATCAATAGGGCATTTCCACCAAACTAAAGTATGACTAAAGAAGGCTAAATTTTATCATTCTGCAAGTGACTAAACCAAATTATAATTTCACATAAAAAAAATTGAAGAAAAAAAAATATCAACTAAGTAGTAAATAAGGTCTAAACTATTGGATTTAGTTCGTTTGAAAAGCCACAAAGTAATGGCTAGCAATAAGGTCTAAACTATCTTTATGCATCATATCAACAACTATGTATTATTATTATTATTATTAGACTTTTAACAAACAAGAAAATAAAACGAGAATATATATTTATCCTGCAAGGCTCATTGGCGGATGGCTGAGCCTTGTAAGTCTCATTGGCGGCTGAGCCTTACAAGGCTCATCGGAATTTGAGCCTTGTAAGGCTCATTGGAATTTGAGCCTCGTTTTAGAAAACCTGATTTAAACGGTGTTAAGAATTGTTGCTCTTTAGATTTCATAATTAATTGTGTTACCCTTTTAGAATTTTCGAAAAAATTTGTTGTCCTTTTGGTTTCGGACTCGGATTTATTATAGCAAAACAAAGTTCTTGTATCTTTATTATGGAAAAATGATATATATATATATATATATATAGCTTTTCAACATTTTTATACTAATTTATATAGAATTTTATACGTATAATTTAAGAAATCGCTAACAGTTTTTTTATATATGAAAATTATGTAAAATTGGTATGAAATGAATATATATTTCTCTTCAAATTTAAAATTTCACTTGTAAATTTCTTGTATGAAGCATTTATATAACTTCATAAATTTTGTAGTGTGCTTGGAAATGTTGATGAATTTTCCTAAGTTAAGAAGTGAAATTATGAATACTGAATGAATTTTGAGCTTTAGGGTTTACAATCAATACTCTAAAAATCCAAAGATAAAAATATAAATATGATAATTTTTAATGAGTTTACATATATACAATAATTAAGTGATCTGTCTTTGTTTTGATAAATTGTTAATAGTAAAATTTAAATTCATTTAATAACGGATTAATTTGATATCTCAATATCAATAAATTAATAAGTCAAATTTGTAATTGAATTATCAGTACGATCGATTTTGAATGGTCATAATGAAAAGTGAAAACCATCTAGTTGAATATAAGCATGGGGCTATTTAAGAAATTAAATAAACCAGTCAGTACCTAGGGTAGAGCTAGGTTTGAAATAGATGAAAAAAGGTCCAATCAAAACAAGTCCAGTTAAGAAAATGAAATCCTAAAAGTAAGCAAGTTGTTCAATTAGCTCAATAAATTTAGGATTGTGATTAGTAACAAAAAGTAGAGTTTGAAATTTTATTTTTTTGTTAAATTTTAAAAAATACGTCTGATCATAAAATTTAGGGATTCAATCTGAAGTTGAATTTCAGAATTTCTAAGAATTTAAAAAATAAAATAATGTTTTCCCTTTAAATTACTAAACAAATAATTAAAACTAACTCTAATTTATCTCAAGCACAATTTTAATTTTCGAATATTATATTTTCATTTTGCAAACAAAAAATTACATTTTTCAAATTAAGCATGACCTCATGCCTAATACAATGGTGTAACGGAAGGCCAATAAAATCATGACGAAGGATCAAATTTGGGTCAGTTTCCTACAAAATCCAAGGTGGTACTTTTAACCATTATAGAAGTTAGAACAGACAATAATGGAACGCCAAGTACGTGAATATATATATATAGTGGCGGAGCTAGAAATTTAATTAAAGGTGTCCAAAAATAATAGCTTGTGGCTATCAAAATAAAATAAAATAAATATTGTGTTATTTGGGGTTCGAACGTAAAACTTTTTCACTCAAATAGGTTTGTTAAGGGTGTCCAACTTTAAATATATCTCCTTTAAATGTCGAATTTGACATATTTATACAACGTAATTTTTCGACGAAGGTTTTCCAGTTGAACACCCTATGGTAGCTCTAGCTACTCCCCATAGATATAGACATGAATAAAAATAACATTTCAATGATTGGAATCACATGTGATAAAGAAAGACTGTCAAAATCTAAAGAAAAGGTTGAAATAATTTTAGGATAAAAAATTGTTTCTATAAATAAATTGTTTGCCTATGATAAATCGGAAACAGATTTATTATTGGTTCGACATTAATGTCAATCAACTTAATCCATTCTCATGATGAAGACAATGTTCAGGAACAAGGTTAAGACTTTAAGGCTTGTTAATAAGTTAATAAAGCTTAAAGTTTTAATGATTTGCTAAGTTTGGCAGATTTGACCAAATAGTGTATCTACGAGATGACACGGTTTGAAATCACCTATGTGAGTGTGAAGTGTAAGCCGTTTCAAAATGAATTTTATGTCAAAAGCCTATTCTTTATACACTCATGAAACCAGGAGGTGTTCATGGTTGAAACGAACACAACCGTAAGAACCATAAACGGTAAAGGGTTAATTGTGTGACATATGGTTGTCTAGGTATACACCAAAGCTCGACGGTTCAGAGATATCGCATCTACCGATTGACCGAGTATATCCGACATATGTTCACTACGGAAAGTCCAAGGGCAAACCTACTTATCCAGATGCAATTGATTCTTGCTTGTAAAGTACACACTCGTCCGTGCATTCCTTATGTTATAAACATTCCCCATTAATGTGGGGGATTGTTGGGTATGTAGCAAGAGTTAATGGGAAATGGAGGGAAGATGAAAGAGGAACTTGAAAAAGTTAGGAACTTGGAAAGTTGAGAACTTGAAAAGTCCTCTTATGCTTTATTGAAAAGACATTTGTCCCTCATCGGTGGTGGGAAGAAAAATAGGAGAGTTTAAATATAGAAACACTCCTATTAATTGTTAAAAGGGTTGAAAAGAGGGACCCCCCTCGCACCGTCGTTGTCATCGCTCGCTCGGCTTCGGCTTCGATTGGATTGGATTTGGAAAAATGATCGATCGAGAGATTATTTTTTGGACAAAGTTTGTTTTTTTAATTAGTTAATTAACCGATTCAATTAATTAGTTAATTGACCCGACCCGACTCGGATCCACGCGCGACCCGTTTTATTTGAATTTCCCGCCGTTGGAAGTGACTGTTCTGAAAGGGTTGCAACTTTCAGAAACAGCCATGACCATTTGAAAGGTTGCAAACTTTCATGGATGGTCGTGTGGATTCTGAAAGGATTGCAACCTTTCGGAACCAGTTCCTCTTGCCTATAAATACATTGATTCCTCAGACTTATTCCTTACGAATTTTTTTGATTTCTTCTTCTTCTTCTGCACAAAATTTCTTCGGGTACTTTACTGCTGTTGAGTAGTTCGCTGACACCAGCGTTTTGGGTATCAATACACTGGTGATTGAGATCATTCTATCCTGGGAGGACATATTCCAAATCAAACCTCGGATACTAGAGGGGAATAATTTCCTTAAGGGGACACTGTGCGTTCAGTGGGCTTGATCTTTTTCTGATTCTGTTTTTCCAGATTGTGGTATGTTTTTTTACAGATTTGAGTTTTGTCAATTAATTTCTATTCATCTATTCTTACTGGTTTATTAAACTTTGATTACTTCGTGTTTCTGCAAAGTTTATTGAAATCAGTAATTCTGATTTTTTATACACAGATTGATAACACAACATGTGTCTGTATTCCTTGGTTATACTAGTGATGAGATTATCAACATGGTTAAGAGCGATCAGGGTGGATTTACGTTGATGCATGTTACGTGACACGATTTCCCTTTGACATCTTTTCATCTGCAAATAATTCTCGATGTGAAAACACAAAGCCGGGGGCTGATCTTTAAATAAGAAAAGAGTGAATTTGCAGGGTCCAAAATGAATTGGCTTATTCGAAAAAGGCCTTGTTCTTTAGAAGATCTGTCGATTGTTTTTACTATATATATATATATATATATATATAAGAGATAAAACTTAAAGAATTAAAAGAACACCCTTATAACAAAATGCTCGCAACTTTAGTGGTTAAGAGGCTTGAACTTGTGCGTTAATGTCTTCTATTTTAGAAATTAATATAAAACTTAAATATTTGAGTCATTTATCAATCGGAATCCTTTATCAATCAGAACTATAGTTAAATAAAAATAGTGTTGATTCCTTATAATTATGACTTGTGAGTCTCTTCAAAAAAATAAATAAATTAGTTCATGTGTATCAATCATCTTGGATATCTCGAATCTCCACTTAGTATTTTTTTAATTCTATTTTTTATTATGTGCTTGAAGTTTTATTTTTATTTTTATTTGTTCATAATAATAATTGTATTTTTTTATTTCCTTGTTACAATGAAATAATTTAGAATTCATTAAATTGATTACAATTGTCCACAATATTCTATTATTTGATCCTCAATTATTAATTGTGCAGATTACGTCATATTCATATTCATATTAGTCTAAATTTGACCTAGTTATACAGATTACTAATAATAGTGGTGTTATTCTAAAAAAAAAACCCAAACTTTCAAAACCAATTTTTACAACTAAAACTTACTTGGAAGAACAAGCTAATGAGTCAAAAAATATCGTCGAAAAGAAGGAATTGATTTAAGTTCATTGCCGATGGATTCTAGAGAAAAGTTACATAATTGAAAATATCATCCAAATTAATGGAGACTCAACTTTTTTTATTAGGTAATTTTTCTTCAAGATCAAAGTAAATAAGATGGAGAAAATTAAAGTTACTTATTTGAATACAGTTTTGTTGTAAAATCAAAGTAATAAGATAATAATACTATAGATGAAAGTAATAGTAATAGAAAAACAAGAGAAGAGAGATTTCTTCTTCTTCAAAGTGTTCAAGTATATTATCCATCGATCACCTATTATATCCCTATTTATACTATTACAAGAGGGTAGTTATAAGGCGACCTCAAACATGAGTACATGCCATTAACCTTTTCAGAATATAGGAAATAATATTATGATGTGTGGGAGATCAATGAGGACGTAGTGGAGGTGCGGGTATTATTATACAATGTGATAAAATTACACCTTGATGTTACAAACATACACATTACTATAATATATTCACAACAAAGTTTGTATATATATTAATCTTGGTATGTAATTATATATAATTAAGAAGCCTTTTCAATCACGGGGTACAATTAATTTTATCAGTCGTCTCAATTTCTGGAGATTGATTTTTCTTTCTCTTGTTGTTCGCTTTATAATCACCATAAAAATATGAAATAAATCCCCATAGAGAAAGGGCAAGAGAAATCCCTTTCTCTGCACTGAAATTTTCGCGGTAAAGGATAACAGCTAAAACTTCGGTGAGAGGAAGTAGAACTGATATCAAAATGCCACATACCAAAGAAGAAGCAGAATAGATGACTCCAATGGACCCTAAGGAGTAGAATTGCCAAATTATTGCACTCAATATTATCACAACATAATATCTACCTTCTCCAAGTTCAAATGTTTTTGCCTCACCTGNGTATATTATCCATCGATCACCTATCATATCCCTATTTATACTATTACAAGAGGGTAGTTGTAAGGTGACCTCAAACATGAGTACACGCCATTAACCTTTTCAGAATATAGGAAATAATATTATGATGTGTGGGAGATCAATGAGGACGTAGTGGATGTGCGGGTATTATTATACATAATGATAAAATTACACCTTGATATTACAAACATACACATTACTATAATATATTCACAACAAAGTTTGTATATATATTAATCTTGGTATGTAATTATATATAATTAAGAAGCCTTTTCAATCACGGGGTACAATTAATTTTATCAATCGTCTCAATTTCTGGAGATTGATTATTCTTTCTCTTGTTGTTCGCTTTATAATCACCATAAAAATATGAAACAAATCCCCATAGAGAAAGGGCAAGAGAAATCCCTTTCTCTGCACTGAAATTTTCGCGGTAAAGGATAACAGCTAAAACTTCGGTGAGAGGAAGTAGAACTGATATCAAAATGCCACATACCAAAGAAGAAGCAGAATAGATGACTCCAATGGACCCTAAGGAGTAGAATTGCCAAATTATTGCACTCAATATTATCACAACATAATATCTACCTTCTCCAAGTTCAAATGTTTTTGCCTCACCTGAAATTGCCTGCAAAGTATGTTTTACAACATTAATTAATAATATTTTTAAAAAAATATATAAACTAGTGATAATTATTTTTTGCTTTACGCGTCATATAAGTTGGATGATTATATCTTATTAGGGTAAAACTAGTGAAAGTTAACGTAATTCTTTTTTTTTTTTCAACTTTTTCTGGTGGGTTTTTTAGTGTATTTAACTTATATGCACTTTAATATAAATAATTTTTACACTATGTGGATAACTAGTTTCACTTGTTAATTATGAACAGTTATCTCAAGGTGCTCTGACATTGTAATATTTTTTTAGCTCTAACAGAAGTTAAGTGCTTTCTTAGACTATCAATATAGTTTAAACGGAAAAGGGCCAAAAATATTCTTATACTATTTGAAAAGGTTTAAAAATACCCCTCAGTCAATTTTTTGGATTCACTATTACCCTTAAAATTAACAACCTTATATTTTTAATTACTATTATAATTAATTATTATGTGGCGTCTTTCTATTGTATAAAGTTAAATTTCAACCCACCAAACTTTCTCCTTACCCATCCGATCCATATTGACATCCCTTAATCCAAATCCAATTAAAACCCATATTGACATCCCTTGACCCAAACCCAATTAAAAGATCCATCAGAAATAAAAAAGATTGAATCATCTCTTCTCCCCCTTTCTTATTTTTCTTCATTACGTTTCTTGAAATTTAAAGCTCAAAAAAGTACATCAAAATTGCTACCAGGTAGGCAAAGGTATTTCTTGTTAGAATTATGTTATTTTTTTGTTGATTATCGATTTTTCCTTGTTTGAAAGGTAATGGAATTACTGAAGATCGTGCGGAGGAATGTATGAATTGGAGAGATGAAATCAGTCCATATACCAAGGATTTGCTGACTGATTACAGAGAAACAAAACAAGGGTGTGAAATTCATTTTATTGGAGAGTACTTTGGTTATGAAATGCATGAAGGAGAAGACAAGCATAGGATATTAGGTTGGGGGAGGAGATGATTCAATCTTTTTTATTTTTGATGGATTTTTTAATTGGTTTGGGTCAAGGGATGTCAATATGGGTTGGGTGGGTAGGAGAAAGTTTGGTGGATTGGAATTTAATTTTATCCAATAGAAAGACACCACATAATAATTAATAATAATAATAAAAATTAAAAATATAAGATTGTTAGTTTTAAGGGTAATAGTGAACCAAAAAAGTTGACTGGGGAATATTTTTTGCCCAAATAGGTGGATGGGGGTATTTTAAAAAAGGGTATTTTTGGACCTTTTCCATAGTTTAAACTACTCCCTCTTTGAAGTTTAAGAAAGAAAAAAAGAAGTGTTTGTGTAATGGTACATAAAGTTAAAATGTTACTAAATATAATAATGTGTCATGATTAGAAGTAACCGTGTAAATATGATGGCAATTAAATGGAGGGAGGATCCTAAATAATGACCTGAAAATCGTTGTTAATGATCATCCCAATTGTTGAAAAGAGAGTAGCAACAAAGCAATATACAATCTGAAACTCCAATACAAATGTGTAAGTGATTGCTTGTTGTGCCTTTTTGTATATCAACTCTACCAAAGGAAAAATAAGGCCAGCCAATGCAGCAGCTGCCAGGGTCATAATAAACCCTAATATATAGAGTTTCTTCGACTCTCCCTCCGGTCGATCACTACCGGAGTGTAGGGCCAAAACCACTGCACCAATCGTTAATAAAAAAACGGAGTTGACGGAATAAGAAGTGAACTTCAGCCTCACAATAATGAAGGCAAAGAAGGCAGTGAAAACAAGTTGAGTAGAACTGAGAAGTCCGCTAGTGGAAACGGGTAATTTGGCTAAGCCATAAGCGTAGGAATAGTTCACACATCCTTGTAGGATTCCAATCCCTATAGTGGCCATGAAAATCCGGGGAGTCATGAGAATGAGCTTGCTGCTATTATTATTATTATTTTTGCGACGATACAAGTAGGAAATGACTAAAGGGATGAAATTGATTGGCCAAGCAACAGTTTGTAGCCAGCATGATAACCAAATTCTTTTGCCTCCTTTGATGAAGTAGAGGCGCATGATCAAAGGGGCACCACAGGTTCCTACAGCTAGAAATATAGAGTTGATGATTAGAAGAATTTTCTTCATTCTTGAGCTTACTTGAGGTTCCATTTTCTATAGAGTTATTCTTTCCAAATGTAGTGTCATTTATATATATAGACAAAAAAACAACATGGTATTGTCATATATTGATGACTTTATTACCACACTGACAAATCACCCACAATATGGGACCAATGGGATTTATGATAGCAAACCAAAGTTCTTATATCTATATGTTAGCTACGCGGCTCAATAAAATTTGTAGCATAAAATCAAATCTTATAATTAGTTTAAGTATAGGTAATTGTATCCATTTTATATTATGTCTTTTTTTTATTTGGAAGAAATTTAAGAATGTATACCACTTTTAAATTTGAGTGTTAGAAAAGCTACCTGAAAATTAAATTTGAATGTAATTATTACACTAAATTACATTCAAATATAAGAACCATAATTACAAAATATAGCAGGGAGATATTTTCATTTACCATTCATTGAAAGGATTTCTTAAAAAATCTATACAACGGTAGCATCCCAATTACAACTTGATTTTTTTTTTCTAATTTATGGCCAAAATCTTCTTTCATATTTTTTGCTTAAAATATTCTTCCCTAATTTATGATCGAGAGTTTCTCTCTTACATCCAAATCAGTATGGTCCTATGTTTTATCTATATTTTGCTCAAACAAATTCCAAAAATCATATAAAGTTGGATTCAAAAATCGATTAGCTATACATAATTTATAAGTATTTCAAACACACAGTATTCACTCATCAATTGAAACAAACCAAATTCCATGCTATACATATTTCATTAACATGCCACTTTTCAACATTTTAAAGACTAATTTATATAACATTTATACCCATTTTTATAAGCATATCACTTTTCAATATTTTTAGACTAATTTATGTAGAATTTTATACACATATAAGTTAGAAATCGCACACAATTTTCTTATATATATGAAAATTGTATAAATTGATATAATATATGTATATTTCTCCTATAATTTAAAATTTCACTCTTAATTTTCCTACATGAAAATTTATAAATTTGGTATGAAACATTTATATTTCATAAAATTTGTAGTGCGTTTGGAAGTGATGATGAGTTTTCATAAGTTAAGAAGTGAATATTGAATGGAATTTTAGGTTTAGAGTTTACAATAGATACTCTATATATTCAAAGATAAAAATATAAATATGACAATTTTTAACTAATTTAATTATATTTTTGTTCTATACGAAAATTAAGTAATCTGTATCCGTTTCGATAAATCATTAATTATAAATTTTAATTGATTCATTAACCATTAGTTTGATAATCCAATATCAATAAATTAATAAGTCAATTTTACAATTAAATTTTCGATTACGATTCAATTTTAAACGGCGGCCTAAAAATAAAAATTCATCTAGCTTAATATACGCATGTGGCTATTTAAGAAACTAAATACACTAGTCAGTACCTAATGGTGGAGCTAGGCTTTCTTGAGTTCGGCAAAAGTCAATAATTTTAGTGTAGGTTTTGTATTAGAGAGAATGTTAAGATTGACTTAAAAGTTGGTCAAACTTACTTTCAAGTCATTTTTAACTTTTGAGATTGTTTGGCAAAGTTAAAAATAACTTAAAATAAGTTTTAAATGACTTAAAAAAGTTAAAAACCAAAAGTAAGACTCCGTCTACTTTTTATTTTATTTTTACTTAAAAGTCATTTAAAGTTTGACTTTTTATTTTTTAACTTACAATATATTTTTCAGCCTATCCAAACGGGCTCTTAGTGTTTAAAATATTCTTCTAATATGTATAAATAATTTATCAAGAAAAAAGTTAACTTCTTTTTAAAAAATTCTAAAATCTATAAACTCAAAATTTTAGTTCCATCTATAATGAGTACATTAAATAAGTTAAATGGATTCCACAATGTCACAAAAATTATACCTTTTTGACTGAGACAGAAGAAAATAAACTAAATTGATCTGAGTTTTTTGGTCCAATAAAGGAAAGGTTTTCAAGGGGATTTTAATGGAGAGGTGTAGCTGCCACAAAAGTCAAAGCATAATGGCAACAAAAAGGGCTGAGATTTCAAATAGATGTATAGAGGTCCAATCCAAACAAGTCTAGTGAAAAAATGAAATCCTAAAAGTAACCTAGTAGTTGAATTAGCTCAATAAATTGAGGATTGTGGTAAGTAACAGAGTCCATGATATTTTTTAAATTTTTTCTTGGAGATGAGTATCAAAAATATAAGTTTGATCATAAGATTCAAGAAATTCGGAATTTGAAAGAATCTAAAAGATAACAAAGAGGTGTTTTCGCTTCAAATTATTTACAAACAATAAAAAAACAACTTCAATTTGTATTCATGACTGAACACAACTCTAATTTTTAAATATAACTTTTTTTGTTTAAAAATAATAATCTTTTTTTAATTTCATAATGAAACATAATCAAACACCTATTAATATTATGATGTAACGGAAGGCCAATAAAATCATGACGAAGGATCCAAATTTGGGTCAGTTTCCTATAAATACAAAGGGTACTTTTAACTATTCTAGAACAGACTAAAGGAAAGTCAAGTACATAGATGGGATATAATTATCTTATGCATGTTTTACAATTTGAGCTATGACCTCCTGACAACCATCTTGCACACTTTATATATTTAATTTGATTTTTCACCTTAATATTTGTCTTGAAATATTTTTTCCATATTTTCTTTACATATTTGATTAATTTTTATTTAATATATGCTGTCAGAATTGGTGCGTTAAGATGTTACTATATACATGAATGATTATGCTTACTTAGTCAAGGTAATGCATCTTTGGGATGATGATATTATACAATATTTTGATAGTTTGTAATTAATTTAATGTGTGGTTGCTGATTATATTTCGTTTTTATGGTATATGGATGTGATGTTTTGTAGTTACTTTTTATTTTTATTCATAGCATAATTTAAATTTTCTAGATGGATTGTTTATCCTAAAAGATCCAAATATTTGGGAATGATTCTCTAAAAATCAATCTGTACTAGCAATAGAATACTTTGGCTTGAAGAGTATTCTTATGGAGATTTGTGCATGATTAGAGCACAAGTTTTTTCAATGAGGTTTCTCTTTTTTTCTAAAACAAAGTTGGCTGAATTAAAATAGTTGGGAATCATTTGCATGAATATTGGCATCTTAACATGACTAATTGAGTACCATCTTTAGATTATGCAATAATTTTTATATCCCACCTTATGAGTTGTGTGATCTATTTTTGTGTAATTGTGCCTAATAACCCATTTTCTTAATCAATCATATTGCAAGTCATATCTCCTTTTTACCATGATCATCACTTGAATCAAACTACTTTATCTCTCTATACTTATTCGAAATCTAATTTCTAGAGACGCAGTAAGCAGTAAATAACAAAATTAACAAACGCAAACTCATCATGAAAAACTCTTTTCTCAAGGGAGTCAAAAACCACGACCTCTACTATGTAGGATTTCAATCACTAATTTCCACTAACTTTTCAAGAGCAACAGTTCATAATATAACTCAGCAATCTAAAGGACTCACTAAAGCACCTGAAACCATAGTTAACTCAAATTGTTCTAGCTCTCCAAGAAGATAAACTTCTTCTTGTTATAAATCTCATAATGATCACACCTTTAACAATGCTGGGAATTATTACAACTCTATAATAATCTTATTACAAAATCGACTAATAACCTTAACCTTTAACTATCTAAACATCAAACAAAATAACTCACCAATTTACTTCAACTAGTGAACTCAATAAAGACTAAAAACTTTAGTCTTTAACTGTCACGCTCCGAGCCTACATCCTGGGTGGGACTGACACTCGAGAACCATTGCTGGCCCCAAGCGAACCCTTGGTCTGACTTACTACTCAACGGAAGACTTACTCATGATAAAAGTACTTTAAAAAGTAAACTGAAATCTCAATAGATAACTTAGAATGTATAAAGAAATATTCACTAGCCAAAATGGCACTCAAGTCTCAAACATCAAAACAGGAATGGAAAGACTCAAGACTAACATCAACTAACTGTCTATGAAGCCTCTGACAACTGAGATGGACGTCGGAACAAGACCCACGACATCCTAATGAACTAAAATGATAAAGTAATGAAAAGGGGATCCTCCGGAAGCAAGGAGGCTCACCAAAAACTCTGAAGCTCAACTAGAATCAACGATGCGCTGGATGCTGATCCTGGTTGCCTGTATTTGCATCATAAAAAGATGCAGACCAACTGACATTAGTACATTAAATGTACGAGCATGCGAGGGGAATACTAAAACAAGACATAAGCTTGAAAGGAACTGAAGGAACATACCTGGTCTCAATTCAACTCAATTCATTTCAATATAAAGCAATAATGTAAATGCAATATAAAGAAAAGCTTTTAACATTTATAAAATATTAATAGAATTCAATAATAAATATAATTTGGCAGGACATCAACAACCCTCGAAGAACAACAAGGCCACACATACCCACCACCTGTGGAACCGGTAGACATATACAACAACAACAACCGCATCAAGACAGATGATAATCTCTAGAAGTGTTGTCTTTTATATTTTCTATCATGTCCCTTATATGTTCTATCAATTTTTTACAAATTACAGATATATATATAAAATTGAATTTTTCGAACTCCAACATATATGCATGGTTCATGTTTACTATAAATTATTTAAAGAGCATATTATTTTTTTTTACCTTGATATGAAGTATAATTTTTCTCATATTTTCAACATATTCATCAATAGGGCATTTCCACCAAACTAAAGTATGACTAAAGAAGGCTGAATTTTATCATTCTGCAAGTGAATAAACCAAATTATAATTTCACATAAAAAAATTGAAGAAAAAAAAATATCAACTAAGTAGTAAATAATGTCTAAACTATTGGATTTAGTTCGTTTGAAAAGCCACAAAGTAATGGCTAGCAATAAGGTCTAAACTATCTTTATGCATCCTATCAACAACTATGTATTATTATTATTATTATTAGACTTTTAACAAACAAGAAAATAAAACGAGAATATATATTTATTTTTTTAAATAACAGCCTGCAAGGCTCATTGGCCGCTGGTTGAGCCTTACAAGGCTCATCGGAATTTGAGCCTTGTAAGGCTCATTGGAATTTGAGCCTCATTTTAGAAAACCTGATTTAAACAGTGTTAAGAATTGTTGCCCTTTAGATTTCATAATTAATTGAGTTACCCTTTTAGAATTTTCAAAAAAATTTGTTGCCCTTTTGGTTTCGGACTCGGATTTATTATAGCAAAACAAAGTTCTTGTATCTTTATTATGGAAAAATGATATATATATATATATATAGCTTTTCAACATTTTTATACTAATTTATATAGAATTTTATACGTATAATTTAAGAAATCGCTAACAATTTTTTTACATATGAAAATTATGTAAAATTGATATGAAATGAATATATATTTCTCTTAAAATTTAAAATTTCACTTGTAAATTTCTTGTATGAAGCATTTATATAACTTCATAAATTTTGTAGTGTGCTTGGAAATGTTGATGAGTTTTCCTAAGTTAAGAAGTGAAATTATGAATACTGAATGAATTTTTAGCTTTAGGGTTTACAATCAATACTCTACTAATCCAAAAATAAAAATATAAATATGATAATTTTTAATGAGTTTACATATATTCAATAATTAAGTGATCTGTCTTTATTTTGATAAATTGTTAATAGTAAAATTTAAATTTATTTAATAACGGATTAATTTGATATCTCAATATCAATAAATTAATAAGTCAAATTTGTAATTGAATTATATTACGATCGATTTTGAATGGTCATAATTAATGAAAAGTGAAAACCATCTAGTTGAATATAAGCATGGGGCTATTTAAGAAATTAAATAAACCAGTCAGTACCTAGGGTAGAGCTAGGTTTGAAATAGATGAAAAAAGGTCCAATCAAAACAAGTCCAGTGAAGAAAATGAAATCCTAAAAGTAAGCAAGTAGTTCAATTAGCTCAATAAATTTAGGATTGTGATTAGTAACAAAAAGTAGAGTTTGAAATTTTATTTTTTTGTTAAATTTTAAAAAATACGTCTGATCATAAAATTTAGGGATTCAATCTGAAGTTGAATTTCAGAATTTCTAAGAATTTAAAAAATAAAATAATGTTTTCCCTTTAAATTACTAACAAATAATTAAAACTAACTCTAATTTATCTCAAGCACAATTTTAATTTTCGAATATTATATTTTCATTTTGCAAACAAAAAATTACATTTTTCAAATTAAGCATGACCTCATGCCTAATACAATGGTGTAACGGAAGGCCAATAAAATCATGACGAAGGATCAAATTTGGGTCAGTTTCCTACAAAATCCAAGGTGGTACTTTTAACCATTATAGAAGTTAGAACAGACAATAATGGAACGCCAAGTACGTGAATATATATATATAGTGGCGGAGCTAGAAATTTAATTAAAGGTGTCCAAAAATAATAGCTTGTGGCTATCAAAATAAAATAAAATAAAATAAAATAAAATAAATAGTGTTATTTGGGGTTCGAACCTAAAACTTTTTCACTCAAATAGGTTTGTCAAGGGTGTCCAACTTTAAATATATCTCCTTTAAATGTAGAATTTGACATATTTATACAACGTAATTTTTCGACGAAGGTTTTTCAGTTGAACACCCTGGGGTAGCTCTAGCTACTCCCCATAGATATAGACATGAATAAAAATAACATTTCAATGATTGGAATCACAGGTGATAAAGAAAGACTGTCAAAATCTAAAGAAAAGGTTGAAATAATTTTAGGATCAAAATTGTTTCTATAAATAAATTGTTTGCCTACGATAAATTGGAAACAAATTTATAATTGGGAAATGATTTTTTACAACAATTTCAGGATTATCATCAAACCTTGTATATGATAAACCTTAAAACTCCTTGTGGACATTTTATAAAAGTCCCGAGAAAACAAAATTCATATAGTCTTGAAAAAGACAATGGAAACTACAAAAGAAAGGATATCTTCATGACGTAAGTGCTTACGTCTTTGTTTGTCTTCTTTTGACTATTGCATTTATTCATGATTGTGGTCCAGCATTTTACACGCTAGTTTCCATGTTTCTTCCGTTGCTCCTAGTCTATGAAGCTCCATGTCAAGAATTTTGTCTTTTAATTCTTTTGATTTGGATTTTCCTTTGGTTAACAAAACCCAATCATGGTCTTGATCTAAGACCTTGTAGTCTTCATTGTAGAATCGTTTAAGAATAAAATACAATGGTTTTATTCCTAACACTCGCCTAGTTTGAATCCACTTCTTATTAAGATGAGGAAGTTTCTTGTCCACTCCTGTGGCTTTGACATTAAAATCTTTTGTTTTTTTCAACTGGTATGTAATTGAGTGTTAGATAATAAGCTTGCAAATCTTTGCTTTCCATAGAAATGCTGAAAAATCTGCAATATACTCCATCTCCTTGGGCAAAGTTTTTAACTGAATTGAACAGTTTTGATGATAATTGTGATATTTCATTTATATATATATATGATTTATGAGCAACTTATATAGATATGTTATATTAAGAAAATATTTCCCCTCTATAGTAATAAATAAATCTATACTGCATGCATAATTCACTTTTAGGGTGTTTGGTATGAAGTGTAATACCTCGACAATTTCTACGCTAAGACCTAAATCATTTTTCATTTGTGTATAAAGTCGTATCGGGTGATTCTTGAATTGTTTTTAGGTGTTAAGGTCATATTTTTAGTGTAGGAATTGTTTTGGCTATGAATTAATAAGGTCACTAGAATCCTCGAGAATAAAGTTAAGATGAAAGCTTCCTTACCGATTAAGTTTTGATATAAGATTGTACTTTGGATATGATTGTTGAATTTTTATTCCTAATTATTGAATTGATGTCTATTGTGCATTGAGATTTATTGAGTTGATTGTTCATGTCTATTCTTCAGCATGAACCCTATCCATGAGTATTCATTGAGTTCTTATAGAGAATCTTTAAACAAACGTAATTGTTTTAAATTGAGTTTTGAGAAAGCAAAGAGGAGTCTTGAGAAAGAGTTTGAAAAATGATTTGAGAAAGATTATAAGGGAATTAAGTAGTCCCAAATGCATCATTTTGTTACATTGAGAAGGAGAAACTTTTATTTCTAAATGAGTTCATGAGTTCAGAGATACTTTAGAGCATTACCTCTTTAAAAAGGTATTTTGATTAATTACCTCAAAACAAAGAAAGAGTATGGATTATACATTTAAGCATGAGTATATATTTATTAGGAGTAAAATTTAGCACCGATATGGGGATGATTTCAGACAACACAAAATTCTCATAAATCATGTATACCAACATAGATAAAGGATCATACTTTTTAGATGAATCTCTTAGTGGATCCACTTAGTTTGGAGGTTCTATACCCCAACACAGTATATGACAGTTTTAGCAGCATGGGCGAAACAATGTATCATCATGTATCTTATAGTGATGATTGTCGGTTAGAGAATATCCTAAATATAGTTAAGGTGTATTACTATATCACTTATTATGTTTAGTTACAGAGATGAGTAAATATTTTTGTACATTTTAAATGATTTCATTCCTTTAATTCTTTACATTCAGTTGAGTTTATGATATACCTATTGCAGTCCTTTCATTCAATTATTTTGTTTAGGCTATATTACATACTCGTACATTCAATGTACTGATGCCTTTCGACTTGCATCTTTTAATGATGCAGATACATGCACTTATGATCCTCAACAAAAGTCCGTTGAGATCACTTCATCCGCTAGTCAGCTTTTGAGTGAGGCCTCATTGCTTTCGGAGGACTCCAGTTTTGTGAGTTATCAGTGTTAATTTTTTAGAAGTTATGGGTCTTGTCACTGCACTCATCTTATACAGTAGAGGCTTCATAGATAGACAATTTTGGAGAGTCTTTCAGTTTCATAGGTTTTCTTTAAAACTTATGTTTGATACTCAGTATATTCAGAGAGTTTTGAGATTTAATACACTATTGATTTAGCATTTCTTTCAGTTTGATGATTGTGTATGCTTGAGTTAGTTCTTTGATTGTAATCAGCTAGGATGAGGGTTCGCTTGGGGACCAACAATGGTTCTCGAGTGCCCACGTCCAAGGTGTAGGGTCGAATCATGACAAACTTGGTATCAAAGCACATAGTTCAAGTATCCTAGGGTGTCTATGAAATCGTGTCAGTAGAATCTTATTTATGGTTGCGAGGGGCCCACTTCTATAACTAAGGGACTACATACATTTAAGAAAAGTTTCCCTTCTTTCAAACTTTAAATAGTGCAATAGAATTGTGTCATGAGGAACATATTCAAACTCATGTGTTTCTCAAATCCATTAATCAACTACCCCTCATACTCAAGTTGGTTGAAAAGAAAAGTCAGATACTTATCAATGAGTTGCTCTCAGTAAAAGTTTAGAAATTCATGAGACTCGAGGAGGGGGGGGGGGAGGGTGTGAGAGAAGCATGTGATAAAGAGTACCCCTTTATTCATATGACTCATGCATTCGAGCTAAAAGCAAGGGAATGAGGGCTGGTAGGAGTGGGCAAAAACATAATTTTTTAAAAATTTGAAAATACTTTTCGAAAATAAATTTTTAATTATCTTTCTAGTAGGGGTGGGGGGATGTAGGGGTTGGGTTAGGGGTGGGATAAAAATATTAGAATTTTAAATTTTAAATGTTTTTCAAAAACAAACTTTTAAAAAAATGTGTAGCCAGGGGTGTCCTAGTTCAGATCGGTGTCGAGGTGATCGGTTAATTCAAAAGTCAATGTCCTAGTTCGGGAGTCGGAGTCATATCCTAGATTGATTATCGGGGTTTGTTACCACGTCAGAAATTATTTTTCTAAAATGTAGTTTCTACTCTCAAGCATAAATAAAGGATATTTTCTCTAGAAAATATTTTGGGATAAGACACAATTACTCCCTAAACTATGACCAAAATTCCAGAGACGCACCTTAACTAAACTATCGAGCTGAGATCAGATATCTGACCCATTGTTTGATCCCAACACCCGCTTGAACATGATTGATCAATATGGAATCCTATATTCTCGACACTCAAATAGAGACCAGACATCCAAATCAGGACAGATCCCCGACAACCAATAATCGATGCGGGACTCAACTTTTGAATCAGGACCCGACCCAACTCTATTTACGATCCAAAATTTAACTTTCAAATTAAGATTCGACCCCGACTTACGAATCAGGACTCGACCATACCCAATTTGAAACCTGATATTCAAACTAGGATTTGAATTTTTTTAAAATACAATTGCAAAGGGAAGGGGGGCTGGTATGAGTGGGCAAAAACATAATTTTTTAAAAATTTGAAAATATTTTTCGAAAACAAATTTTTAATTATCTTTTTTATTTGGGGGGCGGGTGTGGTAGGGAGTTGGGTTAAGGTGGGGTGCTGTAGGGGGTTGGGTTAGGGGTGAGATAAAACAAATTAAAATTTTAAATTTTAAATACTCTTCAGAAACAAACTTTTAAAAAAATGTGTGGGCAGGGGGGTAAAAAACTAACATTATTAAAATTTGAAGTATTTTTTAAAAATAAAATTTTAATTTTTTTTATTGGGGAGGGGCTGGGGTTGTTTTCGGGGTAGGGGGTGTGGTAGGGGTGTAAAAAATGATTTTATCTTTAAAAAAGAAAGGTGGGGAGGGTCGGGGTATGGGGTTGTGTAAAGAATATTGTAATATGAGATCAAAGAAGAGTTTTGAAAAAATGTTTTCTTTAATTTTTAAAGGAAATTCATTTTCTTTAAATACGAGGAAAAGAAGGTGATTTGGAAAACATTTAAATCAACTAAACATGAGAAGATTTAAAATTCCTTATACCAAACACACCCTTAATACATAGTGCAAATTTATCATAGTATAGCTATATATTGCTATAAATAGTAATAAATAAAAAGTATCGCTAAAATCAATACTCTCTCTGTCCACTATTGTTTGTCAGGTATACTAAAAATAGTTGTCCAAAATTAACTGTCACTACAAAAAAACGCTTAAATAGCAGGAGTTAATTTTAAGGTTGGTGGGGGTTTAAAACCCCTGCAATCTAGTATTGCGGCAGTTGCCAAAACTCCCACAATAAGAGTTGTCGCAAGCAATTTGCGGCAGTTTTTTTTTACCCCCACAATCAATTAGCGGGGGTTACTTTGCGAAGGTCAATCCACGCTTATTTAAAATTAAATCTTTTAATATTATTTTTTCATATTCAAATAGCGGGGGTTTAAAACCTCCAATTTTTTTGTAAATTGCTTATATTGAAAGATCTGGGCAATCATAAGCTCTACAATTCATTTAATTATTTTTTATTCATATATTATTTACACACTAATTAAGCTATAAATCATAATCAAATCCAAAAAATATCTCAAGGTCAAGAAATATATATTCTTTAACGACATATCATAAAGTCACAAAAATATTACATTGTGTTCATAGGCAAAATTGGTTCACTAGCAGCATCACTTGGCTGCATAAAAAAATAAAGTATAAAATTAATTAAGTGATATTAGAAAATGTGAAATCCTTGGCAAATATTAGTTTCAAACTATACTTATCATCAGTTAATATATGTCAACCAAAAATGTGTTAAATAAAGGAGAAGAAAAGAACTTTACTTACAGTTATTGTAGGAAAATTTGTCAAAGGAGAAACAAAGAACCGCGCAAATTGTTCTGGTATCATCCCTTCTTTCATTATCATATACGCATTAAAAGCATTTATCATTTGATTGTGAGCATTCATCATTTGATTGTGAGCATTTATCCTTTGATTGTGATTCTCTTGGCATTGAGACGAACATGCCTCTTCACTACTTTGTAGCACTTGCACCACCAAAACGTGGTCTTACTTGTTTAAAAACTTTACTGGGAACGACTCCTAAACCCAAACATCTAACCTTTCCAGAGTGCTCTTTTCCTAAAACCTTACCAACAACATCATTTGGCGTAATTTGAGACTCATCCATGGTACTTTGGCTCAAAGTTAGCTCAATTTTTTCCTATACATACAAAATCAATACGCCAAATAAAGAAGCAGTAATATTGAAATCACCTTAGTAAACACAGAAAGATAAAAAGTAATTATATTTAAGTCTATACATTCCATGTACACGTAAGAACATGAGTAGTTAGAGGAACGGGACCACAAGCTTTCTGGATAACAAAAGAAGCACAAACTTTCTGGATAACAAATATTAGGTAATAACAAAAGACAAGCTAGCCAAGATATTCCTTTTCTTTCAAATATCATCTATTGCCTCTTTTACTATCTTTTTTTTTTTGAATAAGGAAGACATCTACTCTTGCAGTAACAATAGATTCACACTTATGAATAGAAAAAAACATAAGAAGTTTTGCATGCCTATCCTTTTTTTTATCTTATTGAAATACAATTAGAATTCATAAAGAAACTTACACATATTTCTTTTGTAGCTTCATTAACATATACTACATCTTTATTTTTATGAGTAGCAATATATATTTGTGCTCGTCCAGGCCTTTGTCCAGTTTCAGCTATCTACAAATAAAAAATTGAAATCAGAATAATTTACTACTAAAAAATGAATACATAATAAGTTAATTTACTAATCACCATTTCAGCCCTTCTCGTAGCATTCGTTTTGGACCCACCTGTATGTGGAATTGTGTTAACACTCAATTTTGACCCTCTCCGAGAAGAATTAATATACGAGCTTCTTAATTCCCAAACGATTTAGGGTAATTAGTTTTATAAAATTCATATATTTTTCGAAGTCATTTTAAGTGATCCTAGTCGATTTACATGACTTATAAATAGTAAATATATTTCATATAGTTTTATAGATATAATTGGTATATTTCATGAATATTTGAAAATCATCTCAAAAAGATTTTATTTTAAATATTCTATTAAAATTAGTTTAGTTTAAAGTGAGGGTTATAGTTTCTTATCGATTAGTTCATAACTAAGTTAGTTATTTTATTTTTGTTAAGATTAAGAAGCTCCTTAATTAATTTATATAATTTCATCTTGTTGAGATTTTGGCCGAATTCACAAATCAATTTCAAGCCGATTAAAATTTTAACCTCAATTGGTTATAATGTTAATCGTAGCTTTGTCCTCATTTTATTTCCAATCTTTTTCGGGCCTTTATTTTGCATATTTCAGCAGCCCAACACTTAAAATCAGCCCATTTTTATTTTCTTTCAATCAGTCCTAGCAACTCAACCCACCCTTTAATCCAATTCCCAGCAAATCAACTCCCAGCCCACTCCCTTTTCCCTTTAACTCGACCCGATCCAGCCCACCCCTCCAATTCTCAAAAGACCTAGAAGCTGCCTAGCGTACAATTTCCAGAAAGCAGCAGCTCACAAACGATAGCAGCAACTTCCGACTCTAGCAGCAATTTCAGACGCGTGAATCAGTTCCTGCGTCTCTTGTCCTCTTCCTAACGTCACTATCCACATTTAATATCACAGCAGCAGCAAGCAAGCATGCGTCTACCCCTTTCCTCTTTCGGAATGGGGTGATTTTTCGGATAAAGGGTTGTCTTCCTTAAATGGTGAAAGAACTTTTGGAGTTTGAATTTCGAATGGGCCTCCCTCCTATCCGAAATCTATTCGTTTCCCTCCAAAAAAATCTACCCTAATTTCTCCCTATATAACATCTTTTCTGTCCATTTGTGGAAGGGGGAGATTTTTCGAAGTTAGAACATTTTGAGTTAGAGAAAATAATTAGAGGATAGAGTGGAAAAAGATATACGAAGGAAAGAATACGAAAAGAATCGCTAGTTTGCAAAAGATAGGAAATTCCATTTTCCTTTTTTCTTCTGCTCACTGTTTGGCAAAGCTCGTCGGAATTCGGTGAAGCTCAGTTTGTGGTGAAGTCACTGCTATTTAGTTCGTTGTCCCAGTTGCTACTCCAAGAAAGGTAATCCTGCCCCCTCTCACCTTATATTTCGATATGGTGGGTTGCACCACAATCTATGTACCCATTTTGTTAAGTGAAGTTGATTTTTGCTTTGGCTTTACTCTTCTGTGAGTTTGAGTTATGAATGTTTGTTAATAAGCATCAGTGAAATCACTTTGGAGATCACATTGGTCATTGCAATTTGTTAGCTCAATTTTACTTTTTATAGTCAGTTGAGCCACTGCCTTATCATGCTTAAAATAGTTTGGATGTTCGTTCGGCTTCGACTTCGAATGTGTTAGCTATATAGACTTGTTTTCTTCACTGTTTGCTAGTGTTTTAGTTGCCTTCTTTGTCGTTTCAATTATGTGTTAGCAGACTCTCATCAATGTTAGAATATCTCGTGAGACTCGTAGCTATTCTTGCACGACTGGAATGCTGTCTATGGTTGCCAATTTTCGGTTAGCATTGTTATGTTAGTAGCCCGTCACAATCTTGTCTAGTTAGATCATAGGCCTACTGTCATATCGGCTCTAGATATCCGTCTACTTGTTTTACATGTTTAAGCTGAAATTCCCATGATAGTATGCTAAAATCATGATTCGGTTTGGTTAGAGTTGTCCTATTAATTTAAAAACTTAAGTTTTGGGCAAGAGCTTCAGAGCATAATTTAAGCTTCTTCGGTTTGAGTATTTCTAAGATCTTGTTCACCTTGATTTAGTATTGAACCTTATCATAATCTGTGCTTATCTTAGTCACTTACGATTCTATTGTGGATAGAAATGAGACCTTGACTATGGTTAAATACCCCTCTTCGAAAGTTTGCTTTTGTGATGACTCAAAAAATGTATTTTTGGATTCGGTGTGTTAGTATCCATTATTTGCAACCAATGTTATTCTTTGGTGCTATGTGAGTTATTTGATGCAGTCGAGATTAAGATTAAGTTAGAAAGATTTGAGTCTTTACCATGATGGATCTGGAAAAATAGACTCATCAAGCATGCTTTGTTTTCTTTCTTTTTAAGTGTTCCCACAGAACACTTCTCTTAAATTTGTAGCATGTGGGTTACTTTCAAGAATAAGTCCTTTGATTGAGATCCTTGCTAATTTGATCTCATCTCTTTAAGCCATTTGGAATACTTGAATAACATTTAATGAATTTGTTGATGACTAGCATGTAAGTATTTTGTCATCCTTAAATTTGATTTTATTTCTCATGTTGCATAAATTTTCTCTATGTTTTTGTTATACTTTAAGCTCGGCCAATTTATTATTGTATGCCTTGTTCATTTAATTTTTTTTTTGGTATTGATCCCTATTTACTAAAATTGTATTGTGTTTCATTTTATCTATATATTTCGAGTTCGGTATGAATATTTACTAATTCATTTTCCTTCATTGTTTTATGGCTATGGTAGAGTTCTTTGAACTCCTCACCTTCCTCTTTTCACTCAAAATGGGCCACGGAGGCCAAATCGTGTTATATCTCGAGTCTTCGCCCAAAGCAAAAGAAGACATTGAGACAGATGCTTTGAAGCCAAATTCAGGCTGTATACAGCCCAATATACACGAAAAAGAGCCTAAATACGGTTCGTATACAATGTTATACGTAAAGAATATACACAGATTTTATGAAGGCAAAATAGGCCCAAGGGCCTTGACCCAGTTCCAACAGGTCCAAGTGGCAACGAAAATGGCCTAAAAGGTCCAAAAGAATTTACAGCAATAGATTTCAATAAAATAGGCCCAAATTCATTGTTTTGGGTCATTTTTAGTATTAGGACATGTTCTTAAAGTTGGGCCCAAATTTGATATCTTTCTCCTTTGCTACTTATTTGTTTATTATGTTGACTAACCATTTATTTGATTGTGGTTTAATTCAATTAAATTTCCATAGATAGCCATTTCAACTTTTTATCATTTCCAAATTAAAATACTTATGTTTTTTTCTCTATTTTTATTTAGTCTAGTCATTTAAATTATTTTCATTTAGGAAAATATCCCTTACTCCTTTTCCCTCAAGATAATTATATGATAATAATAAAAATGTAAGTGAATAAATAGTAATAAATAAATAAATAAAAAGGGAATTTCTTTTTGCTTAGTTAGTATTTTCTCAAAATTAGTCAAAGTCGCGATGAGTCCTTTTATTTAGTTAAAATTTCAAAATCAATCAAAGTCATTTTAGTCAAATCGCCGGTCAACCGCAAGTTAGCGAGCATTCCGAGGGCTAACACCTTCTCGGAATGTACATTGAACTTCGAACCCTTTTATTTTTAATAGATTTTATCTATTTAAATCTTTTGAAAACCTTGAGTTTTTTTCTTGATTTTTACTAAAGATTAATTGGCGACTCTGTTCTTTTGGGAATTCAATTTCTCTTAAAATATAAGTTTAATCGATTTTTCAAAAACTCAGTCATTTTTCTTGAATATATCTTTTTAAATAAAACAGAAATGACGACTCTGCTGGAGATTTAATTAAGTTCTAACCATAAGATTTGACTTGTTTGACTAATTGTATTAATTGCTAAATTGTTTATCTGCTCTTAACGTGTTTAATTTGTTATAACTGTCATTGCATTCATGGCATCTTCCTATTATATGTATAGTATATTAAGGACGATTTCTGCATAATCGCAATTGTACTTTTTATACTTAACCCTTTTTCGAAGGATCGGTAATTTATTGGTACGGCATGCGTCTAATGGTTGTTGTGAATTTCAGCCTAAGTTGTCCACTTGGGTTCCCGATCTTTCAAAATTACTCTTAGTCAACTAGCGTAGAGCGAAACTAAATCCCAATTTTTAGCGCATTTCGAACTAGGTCGACCCAACACCCAAGGCGTGTTGGGCCCATTAGAAGCCCACCTTGTGTCTATTTGGCCCATTTGTCAATAAAAAGACGATCATACTTATGGGTTTGAATGGAAGGATGTATATGCCATTTTTAAACAAATCAATTAACTTACCTTTGTTTGTTTTTCTTGTAGGATGAATTCGACATTTGAACCGTTGAGAACCCGAATAGTGACTATACCTGATCCTTACCACCAAGTTTGGTGGAAGTTCATGAACAAAGAAGATAAGAAGAAAGTTCAAAGACACATGGCCATCTCCCGTCATTAATGGAAATGGTGGCTTACCCCGACTTGATTGGAACGATGGTGAAATTTTGGGACAGCGACAACATGGTATTTCGGTTTGGGGAAGTAGAGTTGACCCCGACTATAAATGAAGTTCTTGCAAGTTGTGAGAGTATTGAAATGTGCAACAAAAGGAAACGCCAACCCGATACTGATCTTCTCTTTCCAAATGTGTGGGATTTTGCCGAAATCAAAAAAAAATTGTCACTTGTCAACGCTGAATGGATGGACAGGCTTCCTGGGTCAAATATTCCACTTCGAAAGTTGTATTATCGATTTGGACGCGCAAGAGCTTATGAGAAGTTCAAAGAAGAGTTTGTTTCGAAAGAAAAATAGAAGGAAACACGCCCCTTCGTCTTGCGGTATGCCTACTTGGGACAATGGTGTTTCCCCAAGGATCAAATTACACCATTCATCCAAGCATAGTAATGGTCACTCATGTTGTTTTTTATGGAGTAGGCTATGGGTCTGCAATAAAGTACTATAGTTTGGCTCATATGATCCTTGCCGACATTTACAGTGCATTGGATAGATGTAAAAACGACACACGTTTCTTTCAAAGGTGCAACCCGATACTTCAATGGTGGATGATGAGACACTTGATCAAAACTCATGATCCAACAGAACCAGATCCCTTGGAAAGACCAAATAGACTCGAAAGTCACGATTGATGGGTGGAATGTAATCATTTCAACAGGACTGGAGGCCAAGAGTTTTGGTACTTGAGACTTCAG
Source organism: Solanum stenotomum (assembly GCF_019186545.1). NCBI lineage: Eukaryota > Viridiplantae > Streptophyta > Magnoliopsida > Solanales > Solanaceae > Solanum > Solanum stenotomum. The sequence continues at coordinate 23,093,071 of NC_064289.1, read as the reverse complement.
GGTTTGAGAGAGGAAAATGTGCAGTGGTCGATCCAATGCTTGGTAGTAACAAAACAAATTGTGATCCGAAGTGGAAAGGCCCCCTACTTGATATTTGTTGGGTTAAGAGGAACTCGACCATATGCTCCTTCTCGAGTACTTAGATAGCTAGGAAGGAAACAAGAGCTTCCTCAGATTGAAGACATGACAAGATTTGTGATGGATCATGAAAATGGCAAAGTCGTTTTTACAAAAAAGATGCTTCAATTATGGAAGACTAGAAGGGTATTGGGTGAGCCGGTGCCAAATAGGTTTCGCCCGGAATGTTCTCATGATTATAAAGAATGGTTAAAGAAAAGTCTCACCGAAACTATCGAACCCGGTCCAAATGTTCCCTATATTGTTGCAGATGTTGGAACCAAGCATCAAATCCGACTTCATCAACTCCAAGAGAAGTTTGATAGGAATGAGTTAGAGCATCAACGTCGACACTCAGAAGACGCCAAAGTCATAGCTCAATTGAAGCAAGACCTACACAAATCCAGGCAATGCATGTCAGAACTAAATGATAACATGGAACAACAGATTCAGTCGGTCGAGAGGTTCATACATCAAGAAGGGGCCGGTTGGCAAGAGATCACTTATGGGCGAACATATATGCTATGTGGGAAGAGGTCAGCATAGCCAAGAGGAGCAGACTTGGTGAAAGATCAGGATGAGCTTGGAGTTTGTTATCATCCCCTGCGTGGGATTGCTTTATTTGTACTTTGTTTTGTAATTTACTTTTCAAACTCATTTCCCTAATTTTATGTTTGTCAAACATTTTTGAATGTTGGTAATGAAGTATTTTGGGGGATAATGAATTGGCTTAAAGAGACATATACATCCTTCAATTCGCTAGGCCTACCCTTGGCACAAAAGGGTCACATGCATGTTTAGGGCGCGATATTTGTCTGTTTACTTATGTGCTTTAACTATTTATGTGATATTGTTGCTTTGAATGAAGACATTTTTAGTCCACTCATTTTTGAAAATTTTCTGAAAATTTCCCCAATACCAAATACAAGTCACTACCAAATGTCTGACCAAAATTCCATGAGTCTTAAGTTTTTCAGCCAGAAATAAAATTCTACCACCAAATCCTAAAATATTACTCTATCATCTCAAGAAAGGCGAAATTGCTGCTAAGATGGAAAAAGGCAAGGGTATCGACATAGAGCTAACTGAGGAGGATTTGAGAATGGAATTGCAGCGGCTCAGGCGAGAGATCCAAGAAACCAGAGAAAGGAGAATAAAAGTGGAGTTTCCCACCGCGGTTGCACAAGCAGCAAATGCGGCACTAGACGCGGAATTGGCAGCAAAGATGACAAAATGCGATGTTATTAGTAAAAAGACACTTGCTGTTCGGAAGGAACATGACGTCTTCAAGAATGATATAACTATGAGACTTCAGAAGATACGCGAGAAATGCTCTTTCTTCATTCAAGAAGCCAATAGTGATCCCGAAGACACTCACCCTGGAGCTACTGAAGAAGATGCCGATGAGGAAATCATTTATATGCCTCCGTTCCTGGGAAGTCTGAAAGGTGGAGACAAAAAGATCACTCTTCCGGCTTATGAGCGGACACATAGCGTAGGGGAAAGAGTTGTGCCGTGTGCTCTCATTTACGAGCACCTTAAGGCGTCAGGTATGCTGAAGCCTCTCGAAGGAATCATCTTTGGGTTTGGGCATGAAAGCTCTCAAAAGACATGTGCCTACCACCCGAACCAAAGAGGACACACTATAGAGGTATGTGTGGAGCTTAAGGCAGCAATCCGCAACCTGATCAACATTGGGGAGATCCCATATATGTGGGATGAGAACACCGTCTTTACCTGTGACCTATCGGAGCCCAGTATGCCGGTCACTAAGCACACTTTATTTTATTGTCACCACTTCACACCTTCCAAGAAAATGTTGTTGAATATCTATAGTCTGTTAGTTCAGAAAGGAGTCTTGGCCTTTATCAGAAAGGATGACGAAGTAATCGACCCCGTTGGAATTGAGATTTGGAAACCCTGCCCTTATCATGATGCCATAGATCACAACATTGGAACGTGCCTCAGATTTCGCTATGAGGTGGAATCCCTCGTTAACATGAGAAAGATTCAAGTTGAGTTTGTCCCCTGTGGCTAATACGGCAGTCAGATGAAGGAGCTTCGGTGAAGGCACCATCTATCTTTTAGAAGCTTTATTATCTGTTTTTCATTTTCCTTGTAATCAGCAGAAATGAATGAATGAAATGAATTTTTTCCTTTGTAGTCGAACTACGTAGGGCCTGAATTCTCCTTTGGAGATACGTAGGCAGCCTTTCAAGGCCCGGCCCCTATCTTTTAAAATTATATTTTCCCCCTTTCATTCTATAAGGAAACGTTGAATTCACATCAACAGCTGCCGAGAGATGTAGCATGAAGACCTTAGCTCAACGAAATTCAATCTTTCTGAGTCACCGGTCTCAACATAAAAATGAGCAAAATCCTGCTTGTTCAAAAGTCAGTCCCCATTGCTCGTGGGTTACATGTTCTTAGACAAAGCAACTTTTATGTGTTTATATACTTTTTATGTGATATCTTGCATTATTCATCCAGAACTAATACTCACAGATTTGCCTTTGAGTTGTTTTTCCTTACAGGTAGTTAGAACTGATCTGTGTTGATACACTGGCCAATCATCCTTATTTCACTAGATCTAAAGGTCCTACAGATTCCTTCCCTAGTCAAAGTTCACAAAAGGGAAAAGCAACAATTGGTGATAATAACGAAGAAACCAGCTTTACTGATGTCGTGGTGGGTTAGCCCGCCCTTGTCGATTAGAATGAACTGATCCTACAGTTAATGCAACAAATTGCTGAGATGGTGGTCGAGATGCAGAGAAAACAAGATTTTTCTCCTCCAATTTTTGCTGTCAACACTTAACCAGACGGAAGACCTCCAGCTCAAATTCCCCCTCCTAATGTGGAACAAGCTCAAAACCCACCTTCAAGTGTTGCTCGTAATCCCCCCATCATTGACCTTACCACCCAAAACCCCCATTACGCTTCAACCTCTTATCAAACACCACTCCCTCCTCAAAATACCAACCTCCAAGCACCACTCCCTCCCCCCAATGCAAACCACCAAACTGGCCTACCCCCTCACAGCCAAATGCTAATAACCCACACACTTCCCTCATTCACCACAACTAGTATACCAGCCCCCAAACTTTTTCTCAGAACTATCACGCCCCTTTAAATGGACAGAGTCCCTCTATCGCTCCATCACTACCGCTAAAAACCACTTTCCAAATATCAGTCCCCAACGAGCATGACACATGGTTTAGAGCTCGACCACTATGAGGAGAGAGAGAGAGAGTGGAGGTCAAAGAAAGAGACCATCAAGATAGATATGAAGGAGGAAATTAGAAAGGCATGAAGGAGTTGAACTGCATTCCTGAGGTCGCCGGGTTGAGTTACGAAGACCTGTGCATCCATTCGAATTTGGACCTCCCGGAAGGGTTCAAGGTGCCAAAATTCGACATCTTCGGAGAAACGGGGAACCTCTTAGCACACCTGAGGGTCTATTGTGACCAACTTGTGGGAGTTGGGAGAGACGAAGCTTTGTTAATGCGGCTTTTTAGCCGAAGTCTGAGCGGAGAAGCTCTAGAATAGTTTACATCTCATGAAATGAGACAATGGTCTAGCTGGAACGCTCTGGCTAAGGACTTCGTCGAACGATTCGCCTACAATGTGGAGATCGTTCCTGATCGTTACTCCTTGGAGAAGATGAAACAGAAGTCGATCGAAAGTTACAAAGAATTCGCATATAGATGGCGAAAGGAGGCAACTAGAGTTAGACCTCCTATGTCAGAAAAGAAAATTGTCGAAATGTTTGTGCAGGTGCAAGAGACCGAATATTATGACAAAATCATGTTGCTCGTTGGAGCAAAATTTGTTGAGATAGTCAAGGTAGGTAAGACTATTGAAGATGGATTGAGAACCGAGAAGATTGCCCGTGTTGCTGCCTCGCCCGGATCTTCGGGCTTATTGAAGAAGAAAACAGAGGATGTGTCCTCTATCTCTTACAAGGGGAAGAAAACCCCAAGGAAATCCTCATCATGCCAATGTCATTCTCGACCTTCACAGAGTTCGTACCTGACTTGTTATGCACAGGCTGATTACCAAAATACCCCTCCCCCCAGTTATCAGAATACCGATCCCCCAGTGATCAAAATACTCCCTATACTATCTACCAAACTCCCCCTCCAGTTTACCAGACTCCATCTCATCACTACCGAAACATCGCCCCCAACTGTGCCAAACTCCAGCTCCACTTTACCAAAATAACCCCTCAAACTACCAAGCTCCACAACCAACTTATCAAACCAACTCATATCCCAAATATCAAGCCCCCCTTCCGAATGCTCCAAATTATCGCCAAATACCTCCCCATTAACAAGGCAATTATGATCCCTCCCGTCCAAGATTTGAGAAGAAGCCTGCTAGAATTTTCACTCCGCCCATTGAAAGCCGAACAAAGCTGTTCGAGCGATTAACTGCGGCAAGAAATATATTCATCCAGTGGTGCCTAAGCCGGTTGACACTAGCTCAAAGCTTTACAGAACTGATTAGAGGTACATGTATCACTCCAACAGTGTTGGACATGATACCGAGGACTGTATCAACCTGAAGCATAAGATCTAAGACCTGATTGACGAGAATGTGGTCTCTCTTCAGACAGTTGCGCCCAAAGTCAATAGTAATCCTTTGCCAAATCATGGAGGCGTCACTATCAATATGATAGAGACAGATGATGATTGGTGCATGACAAAGGCAATAGTTTTGATTGCTTCTAATGAGCTGGAAAGGGTTGTAGCCTCGTTGAGCATTAGAGAGAAGAAAGAGTTTGTGATTCTTACACCCGAGAAGGTTGTTACCTTGGTGACACGAGAAACTCTTGCTCGACCAAAGTTTGTGATTGAAATGGCTGTTACCCAAGGTATGACCAGATCTGGTAGATGTTACAAATCAGAAGAGTTGGTCCAGGGTGTGCAGAAGAAGGACCAAACAAAAAGGCCGATCAGTGAAGCCGATGCCGAAGAATTTTAGAGAAAAATGCTGCCAAAAGATTATTCAATTGTGAAGCATCTAGAGAAGACGCCGGCTCAGATTTCTGAGTGGGCCTTATTGATGAGTTCGCAGTTGTACAGACAGGCTTTGATGAGAGCTTTGGATGATACTTATGTGTCTGTGGGTAGTAATAGTGACAATTTAGCAGTCATGATAAACTAGGTCATCCGAGGACACCAAATCAGTTTTTGTGACGAAGAGCTGCCCTTTAAAGGGAGGATGCACAATAAAGCTCTGCACGTTACCATCAAATGTGGGGAAAAAGTTATAAATCGTGTTTTGGTCGACGATGGGTCTGGTCTCAACATCTACCCACTTTTGACTCTCAAGCAACTGAAATTCGACTTAGGAAAGGTTCAACAAAACTAGGTCAATGTGAGAGCTTTCGATAGAGTGCAGAGAGACACGATAAGGGCAGTAAACTTGGATATTCAGATGGGTCCTGCAGAATTCAATGTGGAGTTCTAGGTATTGGATATCAACACTAGTTACAACCTTCTTCTGGGAAGACTGTTTATCTATATGGCCGGGGCTGTGCCGTCTACCCTTCACCAACTAATAAAATTTGTTTGGAAGGATCAGGAATTGGTCATTCATGGTGAGGGGATTCACTCTGATGGGTATGCGCCGATCGTTCACGAGGTTTCCTGAGGTTGTGATTTCTACACGGTGGAGCTGGTATATGCCACCGGTGATGATTTGGTTTCGCATCCTCCTATGCCTGTCGTATACAAGATGATTACTACTGTCATGCTCCGAAATGGTTTCGAGCCATGTTTTGGATTGGGGAAGCACTTTCAAGGAATCATCGAGCCTATCCAAATTCCCGCCAAAGGAGCAAGGTTTAGTTTGGGGTATGTCCCCACAAAGGCTGATGAAGCATAGATGAAGAACAAGAGTGTTGATCAAGCATTGTCTAGGCCAATTCCTTATTTTTACCAGTCATTTCCGGTACGAGAAAATGTCAACGATGGTTATCTCGGGTAAGGCTGGGCACCGGACCGGAATGGGACCACCGGACCGGAACAAACCGGTACCGGATCGAAACGGGACAGTTTGACCGGGTTGTTGACCAGTACCGGGATGAACCGGACCGGAACTACCGGGATGGAGGCTCAGTTCCGTCCCATCCCACTATATACCGGGATAGAACCGGGACGGACTGGAATGGGCCGGAACGGAATGGGATGGGATAAACGGGACGGCACATATAGCTAATGCAAAAAATAATTATTTTTTTTGAGTTATTTTGAATTACGAAATACGAATGTTTTTTTTATTTTTCTAAGTTATATTAGTTTATAGTATTTAAGTTTTAAAATTTATAATAATTTTACTTAAGTTTATTTTAAAGATATTTTTTTTAATTTTTACGTATATAAGTTTGTAAGTTAAGTTTAATAAAGTTTTTTTTTTTAGTTTTTGAGCTTATGTAGTTATGTTATAAGTTTAAAGATTTGGATCTTTTAAAGTTTATAAGTAATTAAGTTATACTTATAACTTGTAAGTTAAATAACTTAAGTTTGTAATTTTAAAAAAATTAAATAAACAAAAAAGAAATGCTAATAAAAGTAAATAATGACAAAAATATTATTTTTTATTTTAATTAAAAATGATTTATCGGGACCGGACCGGAACGGAACCGGAATGAACTGGGATGAACCGGTACCAAATCATGGTACCGTCCCGTTCCGTGTACCGGTTCAATGCATCCCATCCCGTCCCGAATATTACCGGACCGGAACAGACCGGAATGGTACCGGAACGGACCGGAATGGTACCGGTACAACCCGTTCTGGTGCCCAGCCTTAGTCTCGGGGAAGGAATCTGGTGCCTTTTTGAGGAGATTGGTGCGATCATCGAGGAAGAGGCTGGGACATCAGACATCCGTGATGCAGAACCTGATGAGCGATTGCAAAACTGGACCTCCACACCACTCATGATTTCCCGCTCATCTGGGTAGACAAGACATGTGTTTTTGTTTGTTTTAAAATTAGTAATAGTCCGGAAGAGGCCCGAGACCCACCCTTTATGCAATTGTTATTTGTTTGAAGCTTTTAAATTCCCTTGTGATGTTTAAAAAGGAAAAATGACCCTCAGCCATGGCCAAAGTTTATGCTTGTCTTTTAATTTAAATGAAAAGCCTCTTTTATCGAAATTTGTTTGTTTACTTATATGTTTATATTTTAGTTTCCTAACTTTGTTTGTTTATGATTTCAGTAATATTAATTTAAAACTTGCCAATGTCATGTCATGTCATGAACCGAGTGAACGAAATGAGGTAGGTGATGATGAGTGTGAGGAATATGAAGAAGAAAATGAGGTACCCGAACATGTTGCCGAGGGGTTTCGATAATTCGAGAATCAANNTGAGGTAGGTGATGATGAGTGTGAGGAATATGAAGAAGAAAATGAGGTACCCGAAAATGTTGCCGAGGGGTTTCGATAATTCGAGAATCAATACAAGCCAAATCTTGAAGAAACCGAAACTGTGAATCTCAAAGATGAGGAATGTGTCAAAGAAGTTAGAATCAATGTCCATTTGACTGAAGCCCAAAAAAGAGACCTGGTTCATTTGCTCAGGGAGTACATTGATGTATTTGCCTGGTCTTATAAAGACATGCCAGGGCTGAGCACGAATATGGTGTTCCACAAGTTGCCGATCAATCCAGATTTTAGTCCAGTAAAACAAAAGACTCGGAAGTTCACGCCTGAATTGAGTTTGAAGATCAAAGAGGAGATTACAAAGCAGATCGAGTCCTAAGTAGTGGAAGTGACACAGTATCCGACTTGGTTAGCTAACGATGTTCCGGTTGCCAAGAAAGACAGAAAGATCAGAATTTGTGTCGACTACAAAGATCTCAACAAAGCTAGCCCGAAAGATAATTTTTCATTGCCAAACATTCACATTCTCATTGATAATTGTGCTAAGCATGAGATGCATTCGTTTATGGATTGTTATGCGGGTTATCACCAGATCCCGATGAATAAAGAAGATGCAGAAAAGACAGGTTTTATCACGCCCTGGGGTGTATATCATTATCGAGTGATGCCTTTTGGTCTCAAGATTGCTGGTGCTACTTACATGAGGGCTATGCTGACCATCTTTCACGATATGATTCACAATGAGATCTAGGTGTATGTAGATGACGTCATAATCAAGTCCCGCGAGAATTCAGATCACTTGACTCATTTGAGGAAATTCTTTGATTGCTTACGTCGATACAATTTGAAGTTAAATCCCGCCAAGTGTGCTTTTGGAGTGCCAACTGGCAAGTTGTTGGGATTTATAGTAAGCAGGAGGGGCATTGAGCTTGACCCTTCCAAGATTAAGGCGATCCAAGAATTAACTCCTCCGAAGACAAAGAAAAAGGTGATGAGTTTTCTAGGAAGGTTGAACTATATCATCCGGTTCATAGCTCAATCCACCATGGTGTGTGAGCCAATTTTTAAGTTATTGAAAAAAGATGTCTCAACCAAGTGGACCGGAGAATGTCAAACTGCTTTTGATGCCATCAAGAACTATTTGTCCAATCCACCGGTGTTGGTCCCTCCACGAGAAGGGAGTCCATTATTGCTATAATTGTCAGTCTCGGATAACGCATTGGGATGCGTACTTGGTCAACATGATGAGACTGGAAGAATGAGCGAGCCATTTATTACTTGAGCAAAAAGTTCACTCCATATGAGGCTCGTTACACTCTTTTTGAGAGAACATGTTGTGCTTTGACTTGGATCGCTCAAAAGTTGAGACATTATTTATCTTCGTATACCACATACCTTATTTCCAGGATGAATCCGTTGAAGTACATTTTTCAAAAAGCAATGCCGACCGAGAAGTTGGCTAAATGACAAATGCTTTTGAGTGAGGTTGACATTGTGTACGTGACTCAAAAGGCAATAAAAGCACAAGCCTTAGCTGATCATCTTGCGGAGAATCCAGTTGTTGGTGAAGATATTTCTCAGGCATACCCTGGTAGGAGAGTATTCTTTGATGGAGCGACAAATCACCAAGGAAAAGGTATCAGAGCGGTCTTAGTATCAGAATCCGGTCAACACTATCTTATGGTAGCTAAACTCCGATTTAATTGCACAAACAACATGACTGAGTATGAAGCTTGGATCCTAGGTCTGAGGATGGCCATTGATATGAATGTTCACGAGTTACTGGTTATTGGAGACTCAGATTTGCTGATCCATCAGGTTCAAGGAGAATGGGCTGTGAAGAATCTAAAGATCACACCGTATGTGCAGTATATACGGAAGTTGTGCAAGAGATTTCGCAAGATTGAGTTCAGGTACACTCCCAGAACACAGAATGAGTTGGCCAATGCTCTTGCCACCATCGCGTCAATGATTAAGCATCCAGATACAAGTTATATTGATCTAGTGGATATAGAGGTAAAAGAGCAGCCTGTCCATTGTTCACATGTTGAAGCGGAACCAAATGGTTTACCTTGGTATTTTGACATAAAGAAGTATTTAGAGACCGGGACTTATCTTGAGAATGAAACGTTCGACCAGAAGAAGTCGATACGCCGTATGACCCTCAATTTCTTTGCAAGCGGGAAAATCCTTTACAGGAGAACCCAGATTTAGGTCTTCTCAGATGCGTTGATGCTAATGAAGTTGCAAAGCTTTTGGAACAGATACATGCCGGAGTTTGTGATACTCACATGAATGGGCTCACTTTGGCGAGGAAGATCCTCCGAGCCGGATATTTTTGGATGACTATGGAGCATGATTGTTGTAAGTTTGTGCAGAAATGTCACAAATGTCAGGTGCATGGAGATTTGATTCGAGTGCCACCTCAGAAACTCAACACTATGAGTTCACCTTGGCCATTTGTAGCTTGGGGCATGGATGTCATTGGTCCAATAGAGCCAACCGCATCTAATGGACACAGATTCATTTTGGTTGCTATTGACTACTTCACCTTTAGCTGATTTTATTCGCAACAATTTGATATGTAGGTTTGGAGTGCCAGAATCCATCATTATTGATAATGGAGCGAATCTCAACAGTCATTTGATGAGAAAGATATGTGAACTATTCAAGATTACTCACCGGAACTCAACTGCCTATCGTCCCCAAATGAATGGAGCCGTAGAAGCTGCCAACAAGAACATAAAGAAGATTTTGAGGAAAATGATTGATAATCGCAGAGGTTGGCACGAGATGTTGCCATATGTTTTGTTGGGTTACCGAACGACTGTCAAAACATCAGTTGGAGATACTCCATATTTGCTAGTATATGGAACAGAAACAGTTATACATGTCGAAGTCGAAATACCATCCTTGAGAATCATCCAAGAAGCTGAATTGAGTGATGATGATTGGGTCCGCAAGTGAATTAATCAGTTAACGTTGATTGATGAGAAGTGAATGGTTGTTGTTTGTCATTGACAACTGTATCGACAGAGAATGATCCGTGCTTTCCACAAGAAAGTAAGAGCCAAAATATTCAAAATTGGTCAGTTAGTTCTCAAATGCATTTTCCCTCACCAGGATGAGTACAAAGGGAAATTCCTACCAAATTGGCAAGGACCCTACATGGTTCGCAAAGTATTATCTGGAGGTGCCTTGGTCCTATCAGAGATGGATGGCTCAAAATGGCCCAAACCGATCAACTCACATGCTATCAAGAGATACTATGTGTGAAGTTTCAATTTGTATTTCTGTCATTTCCTTGTAATCGTTCTATTTGTTTGTAATCATCTATGTTTAGAATTTTATCCCTCTTGTATTTGAACTACGTTCGACCTGAATTCTCAAGAATGAGATACGTAGGCGGCCTATATCGGCCTCGGTCACCCTTTTATCCCCTTTTAATGTCTTTCCTTGTATTTGAACTACATTTGACCTGAATTCTCAAGAATGAGATACGTAGGCGGCCTATATCTGCTCCAGTCACCCCTTTATCCCCTTTTAATGTCTTTCCTTGTATTTGAACTACGTTCGACCTGAATTCTCAAGAATGAGATACGTAGCCTGCCTATGTCGGCCTTGGTCTGTTTCTTTGTAAATTTCTTATTTTTGTTAACACTTGGGGGGAACCACGTTTGACCTGATTCCTACCTCAACGGGATACGTAGGCGCTACAACGGCTCGGTCATATCTTTCGTAAGATTTCTATTTTCCTTACAATAGAAACTGGGATAAAATTTTTTAGAAGGACTCAAAAATTCTCAAGAACAAGATCTCTCCAACAAAGTCAAGACTGAAGTTACTTTTAAATTTGCAACTCGGACAAAAATAATTTTTGAGAGGATCTCAAAAATTTCGTGATTTGCTCACCAACGGTTAAAGATAAGCCAAGACAGTTAACTGCGATAGAAATTTTAAGGATGGCCTCAAAATTTCAACAGGGTTTATCGGCAGTTTAGAGCAACTTTAAATTCTTCCCAACAAGTAATCAGATAGATCTCGAGACATCACTCCAAAGGTGTTCATTAAGCTTGACGTGACATGACACTTGGCAGTGACTTTTTCTAAACATTACTTTTGAAAATCTATTTTTCTTATAAGCTTTTCCTTCATGTTTTAATTATTTTTGCATAAAAATATTTTGTTTTATCTATCAAGAGGCGGGAGATCAGAGAAATCAAGCGATGATAACAAGACAAGGAGCAGACAACCAAACAAATCGACACACATCAGTTCATTTTTAAACTAACAATTTTTTCTGTGGATGCTGGTCTACAGGCTTGCCTCAAAGTCAACATATTCTTTCATTTAATAAATGTGGAGAAGTCAAAAGGGCGAAGGGCTCTCCAAAATTCACAATTTTTCTGTGAATGCAGGAAATATTTTATGCTGCTTATATAAAAGATCTTGGAATATGAATAACATTATTTCGTTCAATTCCCAACAAGACGAAGTTCATAATGAACGTATAACTATGTTCAGAGATAGAATGAACGAAAGCCACAAAGAGAGCAATATTATTATTTTTAGCAACTAAAGATATCTGGAAGACGTTTATCTGCATTATATTATCATATATTATAATATTTCCTACCCAGAGGGTCATTTATATCGTATTGTCAAATGAGATGATACCACTAATCTGATGGCAATGTTTATTATATTGTCAATTGAGACGATACTGCCACCCAGAAAATACCCCAGAAGATCACCTATGTCGCTCAGTGAAGCATTATCTTCGTTCGGTATCGGGGACGGCGTCATAAAGAGAAAGAGTCATGCATTGCGGAAAAAGAGATTCATGCATTGCAAGAGAAGATTCATGCATCGCAAGAAAAGATTTATGCATTGCGGAAAAGTCATGCATAGCAAGGGAAAGAAGGCATGCATTGCAGAGAAGTCATGCATCGCAAGAAAAGATTCATGCATCGCGGGAAAGAGATTTATGCATCACAAGAGAAAAATTCATGCATTGCAAGAGAAAATTCATGCATCGCGGGAGAAGAAGTCATGCATTGCGGGAAAGAGATTTATGCATCACAACAGAAAGATTCATGCATTGCAAGAGAAGATGCATGCATCGCGAGAAAAGAGATTCATGCATTGTAAGAGAATATTCATACATTGCAAGAGAATTCATGCATCGCAGGAAAAAATTCATGCATCGCGGAGGAAAAATTCATACATCGTGGGAAAGAAGTCATGCATCGCGAGAAAAGTCATCATCAGTTACGGTTTCTGAGGAAACATCACCTGTATTTCTCAAAGGAGCATTATCTTCACTCATCGCGGGAGAAGTCATGCAGCGCAAGAAAATCAACATCAGCTGCGTCATTTTCTTTGCAAAAACGACATCAAGAGAATCGTCAACATATTACATAAGCTTATTTTATCGTCTTGACATTAAATGAAGAGTACATTGAAGATTATATTGCAAATATAAGACACAAGCTTTATTTGCTTTAAGTTAAACCCGATGGAGTTGACGTCAAAGGTTCAATGAGGGCAATTAAGTGTCAACACGGTAAAAGACACTGTCTCCCATTTGAATTGCATTTTTTATGATAATGAGGTTTATCTCAATCTTTTTCGAGAGCATCCCAAGAGGATGAGTTCTCCAAAAACAAACCACAGGTGCGAACGACATCAAAAAGAATGTAGCACAACGTGAAACTTTTTTTTAGCAGCGAACTGGGACATAGTCCAAAGAGGAGTGCCAAACTCTTAGGATGCAAGAAGAGGAGCGACTTCTACCACAATCAAACCACACCCCTATCAGAAGGCATGTTGGTTTATCTTCGGGTTTGTCAGTTTCAGTTTCGCATCCAAAAATTTTTGGTCTCTACCGGAAGCAGCTTTCCAATCTGAGTGACAATGCACCAAGAGCTTTGAAAATTATGTCCGTGTAATTTCTTAATTATGGGTGTGAATTGTACCACATTCATGACTAAGAGGTTGCAAGCCTCATTTTCATACTTAACGTACTTTGTCGCTTCGCCAAAACCAATAGTTATCTTGCATAATAGATTTTCTTTTCAATCGATTGAGTAGAACTACAAGCAGCCTCATTCCTTGAGTTGAGGGATATGTATACGAAATAAATATTGAAAACTCGATTGTATTCCAACATTCGCTCCTAAATCTTATTCTTGAGTATATCGGTCCCCGCATAATACGGTATCGGGATGACTTTTGAGTTCTTTCAAAATCATGCGTCGAATCAAGTGTATCGAACTGCAAGTGGCCTGAATTCTCATGTAGCCCGAGATATGTAGGAAGCCCACTTCTGGGGTTCAGCCATAATTCTAAAGTCTGTACCAAAAATCCCTTTTTCGAAAGATGAATATATGGTCGGTCAAAATTGGATTAGTCAATTTCATTTTCCTCTGATTTCTTGCATCAATCCAAGTAAAATGAGGGACAATTGTTGACACTCAATTTTGACCCTCCCCGAGAAGAATTAATTCACGAGCTTCTTAATTACCAAACGATTTAGAGTAATTAGTTTTATAAAATTCAAATATTTTTCGAAGTCATTTTAAGTGATCCTAGTCGATTTACATGACTCATAAATAGTAAATATATTTCATATAGTTTTATAGATATAATTGGTATATTTCATGAATATTTGAAAATCATCTTAAAAAGACTTTATTTTAAATATTCTATTAAAATTAGTTTAGTTTAAAGTGAGGGTTATATTTTCTTATCGATTAGTTCATAAATAAGTTAGTTATTTTATTTTTGTTTTAGATTAAGAAGCTCCTGAATTAATTTCTATAATTTCATCTTGTTGAGCTTTTGGCCGAATTCGCAAATCTTCAAGCCGATTAAAATTTTAACCTCAATTGGTTATAATGTTAATCATAGCCTTGTCCTCATTTTATTTCCAACCCTTTTCGGACCTTTATTTTGCATATTTCAGCAGCCTAATACTTAAAATCAGCCCATTTTTGTTTTCTTTCAATCAGTCCTAGCAACTTAGCCCACCCTTTAATCCAATTCCCAGTAAATCAACTCCTAGCCCACTCCCTTTTCCCTTTAACCCGACCCGATCCAGCCCACCCCTCCAATTCTCAAAAGACCTAGAAGCTGCCTAGCATATAATTTCCAGAAAGCAGTAGCTCACAAACGACAACAGCAACTTTCGACTCTAGCAGCGATTTCAGATGCGTGAATTAGTTCCTGCGTCTTTGTCCTCTTCCCAACGTCCCTATCCACATTTAATATCACAGCAACAGCAAGCAAGCACGCGTCTACCCCTTTCCTCTTCTGGAATGGGGTGATTTTTCGGAGAAAGGGTTGTCTTCCTTAAATGGTAAAAGATCTTTTGGAGTTTGAATTTCGAATGGGCCTCCCTCCTATCCGAAATCTATCTGTTTTCCACTAAAAAAATCTACCCTAATTTTTCCCTATATAACATCTTTTCTGTCCATTTGTGGAAGGGGGAGATTTTTCGAAGTTGGAAAATTTTGGGTTAGAGAAAATAATTAGAGAATAGAGTGGAAAAAGATATACTAAGGAAAGAATACGAAAAGAATCGCTATTTTGCAAAAGATAGGAGATTTCATTTTCCTTTTTTCATCTGCTCACTGTTTGGCAAAGCTCGTCGAAATTCGGTGAAGCTTGGTTTGTGGTGAAGTCACTGTTCTTTAGTCCGTTGTCCCAGTTGCTGCTCCAAGAAAGGTAATCCTGCCCCCTCTCACCTTATATTTCGATATGGTGGGTTGCACCACATTCTCTGTACCCATTTTGTTAAGTGAAGTTGGTTTCTGCTTTGGCTTTACTCTTCTATGAGTTTGAGTTATGAATGTTTGTTAATAAGCATTAGTGAAATCACTTTGGAGATCACATTGGTCATTGCAATTTGTTAGCTCGATTTTACTTTTTATAGTCAGCTGAGCCACTGCCTTATCATGCTTAAAATAGTTTGGATGTTTGTTCGGCTTCAACTTCGAATGTGTTAGCTATATAGACTTGTTTTCTTCACTGTTTGCTTGTGTTTTAGTCGCCTTATTTGTCGTTTCAATTATGTGTTAGCAGACTCTCATCAATGTTAGAATATCGCATGAGACTCGTAGCTATTCTTGCACGACTGGAATGCTGTCTATGGCTGCCAATTTTCGGTTAGCATTGTTGTGTTAGTAGCCTGTCACGATCTTGTCTAGTTAGATCATAGGCCTACTGTCATATCGGCTCTAGATATACATCTACTTGTTTTTACATGTTTAAGCTGAAATTCCCATGATAGTATGCTAAAATCATGATTCGGTTTGGTTAGAGTTGTCCTATTAATATAAAAATTTAAGTTTTGGACAAGAGCTTCAGAGCATAATTTAAGCTTCTTCGGTTTGAGCATTTCTAAGATCTTGTTCACCTTGATTTAGTATTGAACCTTATCATAATTTGTGCTTATCTTAGTCACTTACGATTCTCTTGTGGACAGGTTCTTAAAGTTGGGCCAAAAGCCCAAATTTGATATCTTTCTCATTTGCTCCTTATTTGTTTATTATGTTGACTAACCATTTATTTGATTATGGTTTAATTTAATTAAATTTCCATAGATAGCCATTTCAACTTTTTATCATTTCCGAATTAAAATACTTATGTTTTTTTCTCTATTTTTATTTAGTCTTGTCATTTAAATTATTTCCATTTAGGAAAATATCCCTTAGTCCTTTTCCCTTAAGATAATTATATGATAATAATAAAAATGTAAGTGAATAAATAGTAATAAATAAATAAATAAAAAGCTAATTTCTTTTTGCTTAGTTGGTATTTTCTCAAAATTAGTCAAAGTCATGATGAGTCCTTTTATTTGGTTAAAATTTCAAAATCAGTCAAAGTCATTTTAGTCAAATCGCCAGTCAACCGCAAGTTAGCGAGCATTCCGAGGGCCTAACACTTTCTCGGAATGTACATTGAACTTCGAACCCTTTTATTTTCAATTGATTTTATCTGTTTAAATCTTTTGAAAACATTGAGTTTTTTTCTTGATTTTTACTAAAGATTAAATGACGACTCTGTCCTTTTGGGAATTCAATTTCTCTTAAAATATAAGTTTAATCGATTTTTCGAAAGCTCAGTCATTTTTCTTTTATTTATATTTTTTGAGTAAAACAAATTGTCTATTTTTTTAAATTTTCAGATTTCTTCTATGCATTTCCTTATAAAAAATATACGAAACTTGATTAAAAAATCAAATAGTTACATGATAATAAAAACTATAAAAACAGTAACATAAATACCTTTGTTGAATCTTTATATTGGTAATCAACAAAAGAAATTCATTGATCTCGTGAAATTCCATCTGGCACGTTATCAATAATCTCAACGTTACTTTTAAGTGGGTCTTCGACTAACTTCCACAAGTTATTCTTATTTGCAACCCACTTCTTTCCAATAGGTATATAAATATGTTGCCGCGCATTTGACTCTGTTGTCTTAAAGAAGAACTTGGGCTTCAAGAAAGAATAGAGGGATATGCAAGACCAGTATGTGTATTCCAACCAGATAAGCTATCAAGTCCAGGAAAGTCGCTAATTGTCCACATAAGAGCCGCTTGCATTCTAAACATTTCATTCTTTGATGAGTCAAAAGTGTCCACACCCTCACTCCACAACTCATTCAACTCCTTAATAAGGAGTTGGAGGTATACATCTATGTTATTTCCTGGTGAACGTGGACCTGGAATAATCATTAAGAGGATGGAATTTGGTTGTTTCGTACACAACTATGGAGGAAGATTGCATGGAACCAAAATCACAGGCCAAATGCTATAACTAGTACTCATTGTCCCAAAAGGAATGAAACCATCACTAGCTAGGCCTAGTCGCACATTTCAAGGATCAGAAGAAAATTCAGGATAAGTTGTATCAAACTTCTTCCATGCCTCACCATCTCTAGGATGTCGTAGGGTTCCTCTGCATGCCATCTTATATGCTGTGCAATCTTTGAACACAAGAACAAACTTTGCAATCTTGGTTTTAAGGGAAAATATCGCAAAATTTTTGTAGGCTTCTTCTTTTTCTTGTTACTTGTGGTAGGTGTATGATATGTATTGCTCTTCTTCTCGGGCTTCCATCTAGAAGTGTGACAATACTTGCATGTTTGGGCGTTAACATCATTTTTCCAATACAACATGCAATTATTTGGACAAGCATCTATTTTGATATAATCAAGACTCAACTTATTGATGGTTTTCAGAATCAGGGATCTTTGCAAATTTAAATGCATCCCTAAGTAGATCTAGGATCATATATCACTTGATCCAAACAAACACTTAATGTGATAAAGCTTTAACAAAAATTCCAACTTTGAGTACTTGGAGCCTTCATACAATTCTTAACTTCCATCTTTAAGCAACTCAAATAAATCTTTCTTATTTAAAGCAGGCATACCATATAACATTTCTTCTTCTTCCACTACTGGTGATGGACCTATATCAATATCCTCATGCATTATGCCCCCGAATGCTTCATTAACCAATAATTCTATTGGATTTTCAATGGGTGATGTAGCCCAAGTGGTCTCTATGTCTCTCAAATTAGGAAACACATTCATTTCTCCATGCATAACCCAAGTGACATAATTTTGTGGGAACGGCTTGTTGATCAAATGGTCAAACACTATATTTCTAGTTTGCCACTTTCCAAAATCACATTTAGGACATGGACATTTAAGTTTATCTCCTACAGCTCCATTGTTAAATGCAAAATCTAGAAATTGATTCAGACCAAGCAAATACTCCGATGTGTTTCTTGGCATTCCAATCCAAGATTTATCCATTGAAAAAATAAATTAACATGCAAGAATATCACCTATAAGATTTCATGAGTAAGAAAATGAGTGTCCATTAGCATCACTTGATGAGAATAAAAATTAATCTAACAAAAAACACACAATCAAAGAATTCATAACAAAACTCACACTTGATCCTAAATCCTCCCTGTTAATGATGACACATTGTCTTATAAATGTACTAAAAATGTATAAAATCATATTCAAAATAAATTTGTAATACGACAAAAGCTTCATTCAACAAATCATTAAAATAACCAAAAGGATGAGGAGCTTATAGCTTATGCTATAAATGCAATACAATAAATATGACTCTCATAACTTTAACTACCTAATTGGAAACAAAAACATATACAAATCTCATTGTGTAGTGGCTATGTACCGACAAATTTCTATCATAATTCCTTTTTTTTGGACAGCAAACAAACACAATAACTACTCGAGTTGGTTCAAACTTCAAAGTAGAATCAACACTAAGACATTCCTCTCATAAATTATCAACATATCATATGGCCATGGTAGAGCCTTCAAAACAGATTTTGAAACAAAAAGTACTTCTAGGTATAGTATTCTACAAACAACAAACACAAAAATGACTACATATAATGAACATTTAATTCTACAATGTTATCATTTCATCTAAAATCAAATCATAAAAATATCTGATATAAATTTTCAACCCTATACATCAAAGTCCATCAAAAAATTGAAAACTCCTTTTCAATAGATCATATCACTTTCATCTAGATAAATCTTATTAGTTCAATTGATTGATTATCTAAACTTACATAATTTCAATCAGCCAGAATCAAAACATATGGAGATAAGGTAAGAGTTACAACTCATAAATAATCTAAGTAAATATAAGTAAATCAAATGGTCTTAAATTCTAAAACAATCAATAGATTAATGTACTGCAAGAAAAAAATAAGAATGAAAATCTAATCAGTAGATGGAAAACACATTTGTGAAAATAAGGGAACAAACATCTTCTACAAATGAGAACCCTTCTCAAGAACGTACAGTCTACTTCACCCATTTTAGATACCCATACAAAAATTTGAGATACCCATATCAAAATTTGAGATACCTATACTAAAATTCGAGATACCCATCTTAAAAATTTGAGATTCCCATACCAAAATTCGATCAAACTGAAAAAATAGCAATAATTTTGTTGAAAGATAAACATAAAGTTGTATACCAGATTGTGTGGAGAAGCTGCAAACAAGAACTCTTTGATTGTGAACTGCAAAGGATCAGAGAAATTAAAAAAAAAGTCAAGCGTGAAAAATTGTGAACTGCAAAGTTAGATAGATTTTTCAGATGTGAAAAATATTTACTAGAAAAATTGAGGGAAGCCAAAACAAAAGCGAGAAGCTGCTACTGCGTGCTATTTTTTTGGGATCTGTGAAGGTTTTGAACTGCTGCTAAATATTTATGTTTCTGTCAGTATAGAAAACCCCCGTTATTTAATGTAATTTGCAGGGGTTGGAATTGACCTCCGTTTTTAAATCCCGCTATTCAAGCATTTTTTTGTAGTGTATCAATTTAAACAAGACTACTTTAATATAAAAAAAAGTTTTCTTTTACCGTTTTCAAAAAGTATAAACCATTTTAATAATACTCCCTCCATTCCATATTAATTTAATTTTTGAGGTGTTTCACACTCTTTAAAAAAAGTAGATTAAGACATAAATTGAACATAGTTTTCCATTTTTAGCCTTATTAATTATTGTCAAATTTATAATTAAAATAACTAAATATTAATTAATCACTAATTCCAATAGTAACTAATGAAGGGTAAAATTGGAAGAACACTCTAAAAATAGTCTTGAAAACTGAACAATTAAGTTAATTTGAAAAATGAAAAATGTCTCAAAAATTATATTAATATGGAATGGAGGGAGTAATTGATAGTAGGGTTATATTAGTCAAATTGCACCTTATATTAATTTTTTCTTAAGGGTTGTGCAAGATCTTATCCTGACAAACAATAGTGGACGGAGAGAGTAATTATTAATGGGAAAGAGTTTGATATACCTCTCAACTTTGTCATTTAGAATTACTATACTCTCGTTACAAAAGAGGCTCACATATACCCCTATTGTTACAAAAAGACTCATATATACCCTCACTGTAACAAAAAGTGGCTCACATATACCCCTACCGTTACAAAAGTGAAAAAGTAATTTTAAATTTTATTTTTAAAAAAAAATCATATATTTAATCTTTTTCACACATACATTATCTTTTCACTTCTTTGATTATTTTTATTTGAGTTTTTTATTTTATTTTATTTTTTCTTTCATTCTTTAGTATAAAAACAAGAGAAATTAAAAAAAAAAAGATTTTTCATGGCTATATTGTAATTTAATTTAATTTATATATATATATTTGTAAAAATAATATTTGGGATATCTATTGTAAATTTTACCACAATATAAGTGAAAAAAATAAATATGACCATCAAAATAATAACTTCAAATTAGCCTATGAATAAAAATAGTCAAAAGAAAAAAAACGTATGAGAAGGATCAAATATGCCCCTATAGGATTATCTTTTTTTTTTTAATTAAAAAATTAATTTAAAAACTACTATTTATTTCACTTTCGTTAGAGGAAAAGGGTATATGTGAGTCATTTGTGTAACAATATGGATATATATTAGATACTTTTATAACGAGAGGTATATCAGCTCTAAATAACAAAATTAAGAGGTATATTAAACCCTTTTCCATTATTTATTAAAAAGTATTCATCCAAGAATATTTTTTTTCATATTAATACTTTACCTACTGATAACTCTTGGATCATTAAGATACTAATCCTTATATAATCAAGGTATATTTAAAAAATTTACTGTTAATTCAACATGAACCTTATTGTTTTTTTTTTTTTGTTTTTCTGTTTTTGGTTAAAACATGAACCAACTCAATGAATAGACAATTCACTCTTTTGTCCCTTTTTTTGGCTACCTACTTAGTCCACACAGTTCCCTCGTGTATATATTTTTAAGACCCAAAAATAAGCACATCAAACAGCATTGTTTAAACTTTGGACTACTATTTCAATATTTTGACTTAATGAGTTTACAAGATCAGACTCGAAATGTTATAGTTAACTAGAGAAGTTCAATTTCACACTATTTTCATGTTATGATGTGTTTATTATGAAAATTCACCTATTTTGCTTGTTATTTCGAATATAGTATCACCATATGTTGTGAGTAATTCGTGCAAAAACTTGCACAACTTCCGCATCATACCACAGCAGACAGAAAACAGTAATATAAGAGCTTCTACTGGCCGAAAGTCCAATGCCAACCAACAAAAAGTGTAACTTCTAGGTTAAAAATCGACACAATTATGCCCTAGTACATCCTACACTTCAATATTTGGCGCGCAAGGGAATGGTAAGACTAAAGTTCCTACTAGGCCAAAAAAAATATAAGCCAATAAGTTACAGGAATACAACATCAGATTAAATGAAGATGTGGACTTTTTTTTTTGGTTTCTTATCCGGTGTTCGGAAGCACACATTGAAGCTTCGACTAAATCTGGATCGCACACTACAGGGCCCATTCGGGAGAGGCGCTCCCAACAAAATTTTCTCCATACCCAGGGCTCGAACCCAAGACCTCTGGTTAAGAGTGAAGCACTTTCACCAGTGCATAGAAATATTGTTTTCTAATGCGGAGATTCTTGAACTATGTTTTCCACCAGAAGAATTAAGCTGACTAAGTGTAACATTTGAAATTGCACCATTGGCAGTCAGCACACAAATAGCTCTAGATCCTTGTTGAGCAAATGAAATAATTTTCATTGCAACATCCTAATACATAGAATTCAAGAATGAAATTAATCCTTTTGATATTGATAAAACTCAAAATAGTACAAAAGCCATGAAAGAACAGAAATAAATTTCAATAAAAGAACTTGACAATCGTCTGATCTATCCCTTGTATTGTAATCTGAATCTTTTATGGAATGAAATGCAACACTCCCAGGAGTACTGAAATTTTTCATAATAAAAAAAGATTTAGTCCCAAAACTGACAAACGTATGAGTAAAATTTGATTGATTAAAACGGACCTTATTTAATATTTTCCAATAAATAAAGAACTAAGAACTTCATTAAGGAGAAACTCTTTTCTTTTTATTAAATTCAAACAAGTCTGTAATATATAGTCTCCAAATAAACTTAAAAGAGATTGTAAAACAAACATTTGACATATGGATCATGAGGGTCGTCTTAACCACTAGGCCACTAAAGTCGTCGCTTGGGGACCCATATTTTTGGGGGCCTCCATTTTTTTAAAAAAAGTTCTTATATTTACTAAAAAAAATTTTATATATATACTTGTAAATTTTTTTAAAAAAAAAAGGTGCAAGAAGTGAAAAAAAAAAAGTGCAAGAATCAAAAAAAAAAAAAGGGAAAGGTAAAAGTATGTTAGTTTTTACTTTTTAATTAAGGAATGGAACAATTTTTGGGAATACTAAACGTGTGCAAGAATAAAAAATAAAAAGAAAAGGTAAAGTGACGTTAGTTTTAATTAGGGTCTAGGGAATGGAACAATTTTTGGGAATAATTTCCTAGCTTCCTTATTTATTTCCCAAGACTTTAACCATATATTATTATATACCTTAATACTCATCTTTTTTATTCTCTATTTTATTATTTTTATTCTCAATATTGAACTCTCTCCTANTTATTTCCCAAGATTTTAACCATATATTATTATATACCTTAATACTCATCTTTTTTATTCTCTATTTTATTATTTTTATTCTCAATATTGAACTCTCTCCTACAAAATCTTTTGATTTACTATAGCTTAATGTTTACAAGTTATAAAAGAACAAAATTTGCTTTTGGGTGTCTTCTTCAGATTTCAAGAAGTGCAACAAGCAATCATTATATTGAAGGTGTCAAGAAACACACCACTATTTCAATATTGTTATATCAACTTATTAAATCCGTGAGTCAGGTTTTATTATTCTAACTTTATTTTATAGTTTTTCTTAAAAATTGTTATTGTTGATATTCTTAGTTCATAAGCATATATATTCTTGTTTTTAGTTATTATTACAATTTATTCAATTTAAATATGTCAACTAGAAAATATGATTCCGATTTTACAAAAAGAGAGAAAAAGAGAAAACTTGAAGAATTAAATAAATCCCAAAAAGGAGCCCTTGATAGATTTATAACAAATAATAAAAATTCGGAATTAAAAAATATTGGAGGATGTTCTTCAAATGAACAAGTCACTAATCAAATTGAGTTAGATGATAATAACATCAAAGAAGAAAATCTAGAAGAAGTTGGTTGTGAAAAATGTGGCATAGTTCCCAATAATCAAGAACTCCTGAGTAATTTAAATAGTTGCATCCCTAAAAATATATATGACCCAAGTCAATGGAATAATATAAAAAATTGAGAGATCTATTAGTAGAAAAGGGACCAATTAGAATGTCTGATATAAATTTTCCATAGGATAAACATTTAAGACATTTTTCTCCAACACACTATATTCAAAAATTGGCAAACAGAGAAAAATATGAAAGAAAATGGTTAATTTACTCTAAGGATTTGAATAAAGTTTTTTGTTTTTGTTGTAAATTATTGAGCATAACTTCTATTGTTTGTAACAATAAACTAGCTAGTGAAGGTGGTAATGATTGGAGAAATCTTAGTGCTAAGCTCAAAGCTCATGAAGTAACAAACGAACATATTATTAATATGAGCTCGTGGATTGATTTAGAAATGAGATTGCATAAAAATAAAACAATTGATAAAGATGTGCAGGAACAAATTAATAGAGATAGATTACATTGGAAAAATGTGTTGTCAAGAATTATTGATGTGATCAAAACTCTTGGGAAAAATAATTTGGCATTTAGGGGAACAAATGAAAAGATCTATCAAGAAAGTAATGGTAATTTTTTAAGCCTAATTGAAATGATTGTTGAAATTGATCCAGTTATGCAAGAACATATTCGACAAATTAAGCACGATGAAATTCATAATCATTACCTTGAACATAATATACAAAATGAATTGATAAACTTATTGGCAAGTGAAATCAAGAATAAAATCATTAAAGAGATTAAAGAAACAAAATATTTCTCAATCATACTTGATTGCACTCCGGATGCAAGCCATCAAGAACAAATGACTTTAATTTTTATTGGAGTAGTTGAAATATTCACACTCCGTAATATAAAAGTCATTTGTTCTTGATGGCTTGCATCTGGAGTGCAATCAAGTATGATATTATTTGCGGTTAATTCAATTAGTAAAAGCTTACAATCTAAGGATATGCATATTGATGTTGCCATAGATCAATTAAGAGGCCTAATTTCTTTTTTCAAAAAATATCGAGAAGAAGGATTTGTGAGTGCTATGATTTCTACTAAGGAAATTGCATATGAGATGAATATAGAACCTGAATTTCGTAAGAAACGCATAGCATTTAGAAAGAAATGATTTGATGAAAATATTGATGATGAAATCACAAAGTCTCTTGAATTCTTGAAGAATCTTTTAGAGTTGATTACTTTATATATATATATATATAGTAGATCAAGCTATTTTTTCACTTCAAAATAGATTTGAACAATTTGAAGCATATGAAAATATTTTTGGTTTCTTATTTAATGGTAAAAAATTAAAAATTGAGATCACTAGATGATGAGAAATTAAAGAAACGTTGTCTTAACCTTGAACTTTCTTTAACACATAATAGTTATTCTGATATTGATGGTTTAAGTTTATTTTTTGAATTAAGAGTATTAAGGGAAATAATACAAGTAGAATATAATGATCTAATGGAAATACTCAATCAAATAAAAAGACTTGATTCTTTTTCCTAATGCATATATTGCTTATAGAATAATGTTAACAATTCCTGTAACCGTTGCCTCAGCCGAAAGAAGTTTTTCGAAACTAAAATTGATAAAATATTATCTAAGATCAACAATATCTCAAGAGAGATTGAATAGATTAGCTATATTATCAATTGAAAAAGAATTACTAAAACAAATCGATTATAAAACAGTAATTAATGAATTGCATCTAAAAAGGCTATAAAAGTAGATTTTAAATAAAATTATATAGGATGATTTATTTTTTTTAGGGCCCCTCTCTATGATTTGGCTTTAGGCCCCCAATGTTGTTGAGTCGGCCCTGAGATCATCACCAATATATGCCTACTTCTAAAGTAATTATTTATTTTCAACAATTTTACCCTTGTCACTGACATAGATACTATCAAGAAACTTGGGATATCCTTGTTCTTCACATGACATTTTCGGTTAATAAGGATTGCAGAGCGAGAGAGAAGCTCAATGTCATTTCCATCGATCCAATAGATAGCAATACAACAGTTTTGTTGTAAACATTAAGTAAACAAGATAAGAATACATAGAGAGACAAGAGAGGACAAATTTCTTATTCTTTAAAGTGTTCAAGTATATTATTCATTGATCTCTTATCATATCCCTAATTATACTATTACAAGAGGGTAGTTATAAGGTGGCCTTAAACATGAGTTCCTTTTCAGAATATAGGGAAGATAATGAGGTGTGGGAGATCAAACTGGAGGACTGTGTATTACTGCACATAATGATGGAATTACATCTTGAAGTTATAGACATGCATGTTAATATAATATATTTACAACAAGCTTGTATATGTTAATCTTGGTATGTAATAATTATAAGAAGCCTTTTCAATCACGGGCCGGGGTACACTTAGTTTTATCAATCGTCTCAGTTTCCAGAGATTGATTACTACTCTCTCTCTTCTTGTTGTCTTTATAATCACCATAAAAGTATGAAGTAAATCCCATAGAGAAATTCCTTTTTCTGCATTGAATTTTTCGCCATAAAGGATAACAGCTAAAACTTCGGTAACAGGAAGTAGAACTGATATCAAAATGCCAACTGTTGAAAACACAGTAGCAATACACTGTTTGAAACTCCAATACAAATGTGTAAGTGATAGCTTGTTGTGCCTTTTTATATATCAACTCCACCAAAGGAAAAATAAGGCCAGTCAATGCAGCAGCTGCTAGGGACATGACAAACCCTAATATATACTCTTTATTCGTCTCTCCCTCCGGTCGATCACCACCCGAGTGTAGGGCCAAAACCACTGCACCAATCGTCAACAAAAATACGGAGTTGATGGAGTAAGAAGTGAGCTTCAGCCTCACAATAATGAAGGCAAAAAAAGCAATGAAAGCAAGTTGGGTGGAAGTAAGAAGTCCGTTAGTGGAGACAGGTAATTTGGCTACGCCATAAGAATAGGAATAGTTGGAAAGTCATTGTAGGATTCCAATCCCAATAGTGGCCAAAAGTAGGATATAGTCTACTTATTACTTGAAATGGTCTGATGGACCCTTATACTTGTATGAGTTTGTATTGTGAACCCTTCTATTTATCACTTTGCCATCTAAACCCTTGAATCCATCGAAATACAACATTTTGAACCCATTTTTTCCTACTCATCAGTGTGTGTATCACAAACGCTTGGCACATAATATTTAAAATATTTATAAAATGACATGTATGATTATAAAATGACAATTGTATATATAGCCACTCCATGTCATCCTTTCCCTTTTATACTAATGTATCTGTACTTCTTTTTTCAATTTTTATTTGCAACTGTCATAGCTATCCCCATTCCCACAAATCACAATCTCATTCCATTTCTTTCTCATCTTCCTAGCACTTTTTCTTTCCCAACCTCTTCTACTCTTTCCATTGAAGAAAAAACGTCGAAATGACTTTTGGTTGTTCACAATCTCCTCGGAGCTCGAAATTGATTTTGGGTTTTGTTGGATTGGGATTTAAGTGGTGACTGGTGGCATTGAGGAAAATTGGGGATCTGTTGGGTGGTTTGGTTTTTTTTTGTTGTTGTTGTTGTCTCTCACTTATAACTGCCGGTTGAAGCTTGTTGGAGATGGTGAGAACGAAAGTGGTTTGATCAGAGAAGGTGTGGAGGAGGAGAAGAAGGCAGTTATATTGGGTTTGGTTTAGGATTGAAACATGGGTCATTTGGGTGGTGGATAACTGAAACAAGGAGTCAATGTGGGAAATTATTTGAGTTTTTTTGTTGGTTTTGTTTGATTTTCAACTTATCAATGTAGGGTTTTCAATTTATTTGTTGTTTAGTCTGGATTTCATCTTCTGTTTGTGTCTTTGTTTAATTTTGGGGTTTAGTCGATTACATTGATTTTGTTGAAAAAAATTCGGGATTTTACTTTGTTTTGTGCCTAACGTTAGTGTAAGATGTTTTTGTAGTAGTGTTATGCCTTCAATGATATGTTTTATGATTTCGATTAGATTATAGGATTCTAACAAAAAAGAATTTTCATGTTGATGAAGAAGAATACAACAAGATCAACCAATATTGAAGAAAAAAGTAAGTGAAAATGCACGATAAAGAGAGCAGTGTAATGGTGAGAAAAAATAGAGAAGAAAAATTTGGGGGCAGAGGATCGAAAAAGAAGCTAGAAAAATCTCAAATTTGGTCCAACAATGGTGTTAGATGCAATTGAGAAGATGATGGCTTTATAAATCCCTAATGTGACTTTTAGATCCCTTTCCAAGGGCCTTACGCTCCTAATAGTCGTGTGATACACGCTCTTTGATATCAACTGCCACATAGGATGCCAAGTCAAAAATAGTGCTTAAAATATTGTGTTTCGATGGATTCAGGGGTTTAGATGACAAATGAATAAGTAGAAGGGTTCAAAATACAAACTCATACGAGTACAAGGGTCCACCAGAACATTTCACCTTTAGGTTTTGACTTATAAGTTACTTTTATAAGTCTATCCAAACGGGCCTTTAATATCAATGGTAAAATAGACACAAAATGGTAAATTATCTCTTCATTTTTTAAACTGGACAAGTATTGTTGGAAATTTATTTTTAGTATAGTGGACAAGTAAAGATGGACAGAGGGAGTACTTGATTAGCAGAGAAATAAGTCTCCAATTTTTCGGAGAGAAGCAAGATTTGTTGATAATTACATGACGTAATTAATTACATGGTTACTTTTGTTTTCCTTTTTGTTTGAAATTTAAATTTATTTCTATTATATTATTTTTTTAGTTCAACTTTTTAATATTTATATAATTTTCATTATTTACCTTTCATTTTGTTGCTTCCTATTTACCAACGTGTACTTCTTGTGATTTGATATGATTGCGCTAATTTCTTTATCAAATGGCTTTTCAAGAAGATCCTAAAAGGATTTATAACATACAAAAGATATTTTTTAAATCATACGATATTAACATGTCGTATCATTCTTATAAAAGAGTGTGTCATAAGGTTGCAAGTAAGAACAAAACTTATTAGACATGAAAAAAATGAATTTTTAAACTGATTAAAAAGAAAGTGAGATATGCATATTTAAGATAGACGGATCGAATGTTTATAAGAGACTATGATCAAAATTGTTACTATTACACTCTTTAACTTTATGAGAATCCTATGACACCTCTGAACTAATTTAAAAAGAATATATACCCCTTGAATATGACATACCTACCTATGTACTGTGAAGGGGCGATATGCACGCATCGCTACATGTATATTTCATGATTTAAAATTAGAGAAAAGACATAAAGTCACCACTGAAGTTGTCTCGGATTTTCAAAAAGACACCTTAACTTTGCAACCGTCCTATTACCCCACTAAACAATTTTGAACCAATATTATTACATCATGTTTCGCCCACCTGACATAGAGAGTGGGTGTGCACTCTCTCAAATAGAGTGAGCAACCTAAAATAACTAATATAATTTTATTTTTACAAGTATTTTACTATAATATATAATTTTTCTTATTTTTCTTATTATTTTAATTTTTTCTCCTTTTTATTTTTTCTCTGTCTTTTTTCTTTCTTCTTCAAAAATTCATTGTCATATCCATTGAAACTTCTCACTTTCAACGTCACCATTTTTACCACAACTTCACCTTCCTATTTTTACTACTATTAGTTTTACTCTCTTTAATTTTAAAACTTTATCTAAATACTTTCTTATATTTCGAACAATTTGATAAACCCATTAGATTTCAAGATGATTAGGAAGTATCATATAATATTTTTTATCCGATTTCAATTAAGTTCTTTCAATTTTCGGAGAATTCATTGATTCTTTTAAGATTATCATTTCTAAGTTTAAAGTTATATGAAAAGGAGTAGTTGATGATACTTTCAAAATTTTAAATTTTCTTAGAAAAATAATTAATTTTGTTATCAATAATTCAATAAAGTCTAAAAATAATATGAATTCTATAAAGAATTTGATCGGAGAAGACGAAGAAAAGAAAAGAAAAAAAATGGGAGTGGGTTTCAACTTGACGTGGTGGGTGGGGTGAGGGTGAGAGGTGAAGAAAAAGAAAGAAAATAGAGGGATGGATCACTTGAAAGTGGGAGGTGGAAGATAAGGTGAAATTTAAGATGAAATCAAAATTAAAATAAGTCAAAAATCAGAGAGAGAGAGAAAAAAAAGATAAAGAAAAAATTTAAAATGAAAAAAAAAATTACATTTTAAATTAAATTAACACGTGTCATCTAATGATTGGTGTGTGAACACACTTGCTTCTTAAAATCTTGATCGAAAAATGATATAATAATATATGTTCAATATTGTTTAGTGAGGTATTATGACAATTGGAAAGTTAAAGTGTCTTTTTGAAAATTCGAGATAACTTCAGTAGTGACTTTATGTCTTGTCTCTTTAAAATTATAATTTTTATCTCTATCTTTCTTCTTTTTCTTTTTCTTTTTCTTTTTATTCTGTTCACGTTTTTTCTCAATTTTGGAAATTACTGTATGTATGTCTTCTTTTCAAGATTTCCCCCTTCTTCCCCCTTTCTATTCACACCAATTCTGATGAGCTTTCTTCTCTTGTTTGTTTCTTTACAATATTTTTTTTTATCTTATCTTAATTCAATCTTGTAGTTTTTATTCAGATTTATCTCAAAATTTTAATAGTTCTTCAAAAAAAAAAATGAATCTTACTTTTAGCGAGTAACAAATCTTTTTTTCGACAATGAGCGTTTATTATTTTTCTTACATATCCGAAATTTTGTTATCTTCTTTGTCATCTTGGTGGTAATGGAGAAGTTTTCTGATGAATAGCGATGTAATGATGAAGATTTCCATCTTCACCATAAAAATTTGATGGTAGTGGGGTTTGCAATTCGATGGTAATGGTATAGTTATTGTGACTGAGGAAGGTATATGGTATCGTGAACAGTGACGGATTTAGAATTTTCAATTTGTGGGTGCTCACTTCTTTTAATATAAAATTATTATAAATTACATAGTATAGGTACATAGTTATTTAAATGCGATGTTTAAAACATTAATAAAAAAAAATAAGATTAATATTGTCATTATAAAAAAAAATAGCTTAAAGAATTTCTTAACCAAATAGCCAAAATTTCTTAAGAAAAATAAAAAAAATAATTGATTATGACTTTTTAATTTTATCATGTCACAAGAAATTCATAAAACTAAATGAAATTATGATTAAAAGTTAAGTATAAAAAAAGTAAAACATGTGAGAGTTTATATTGGAAGAGAAAGAGGAAATTAGAAAATATATATATAATTGTTGAAAGCGAGAATAGAACTTGACCTCCTCTAAAAACAAAGCCTTTATAGGCATTATTAGAGCCCATTTGGATTGGCTTAAAAGTCGGTTAAACTTACTTTTAAATCAGTTTTTGATTTCTAAAAGTGTTTGACAAATATAAAAAATAACTTAAAATAAATCAAAAATGACTTAAAATAAATTATGAAGTGTTTGACAAGGTAAAAAAATGATTTAAAATAAGTCAGAAACCAAAAATAGGTCACCCCCTACTTTTTATTTTTTGACTTTTTATTTTTGACTTTAAAACTACTTTTTTTAAGCTAATTCAAATGGTCTCTAACCAATGCACTCATCAAGAGATTTGTTCGGGTGCTGAACATTGTATATATTCTGATTTAGAAGAAATAATTATTATATATGTAAATAGTTTTATATCGAAGTTAATAGGTGTTCGAGCACCCAAATAGTTACATGTGGGTCTGCCCCTGATCGTGAGGATGATCGTACCACTAGTAGTTCATGCGACTTATTGATAGCCGGCGTCTGTACAACTACGTCATGGCTAGATTCTCAACGAAAAAAAAAAAAAGTAAAATAAAATAAAACTATTAACATTTAAGTTATAATGATAATTAATAATTAAGTTATAATGATAATTAATAATTAAGTTATACTTGTTAAAAAATATTCAATTCAAATCGACATGTGTATATATTTCTTAGCAAAAAATTAAATTATATTGATATTTAAAACTAGGGTATTTAATGAAAAACAAAATGATGTGGAACACCATGTAGAAAATAAAAATGGGTCCATTTTGCTTTAATTTTCTCCTAACATATTCACTGTAAGTCTGTTTACAATAAATTTTAAATAAATAAAATCTGAAGGAACAAGAATATTATTGATAAATAGTGCGGGTACAATTTTTTGCCTCCCTTGATTCTTCTCTCTCTTTAGATTTTTTCATGATTCGAGGACCGTTAATATCATATTTTTCGCAATTGTAGGAGGCTATTTCTTGATCTCTTTATGGATATCCCATGTATTTATGAAATTTTACGAGATGCCTCTCTAAGGGAATATAATACCCTTTATATAGACATAAGCTAGGGCTTAGGGTTGATTAGTAGCCTCCAAGAACCCTAATTGAAATTAAACATGTCTTATAGAATCCAATTAGAATTGAATACATCTTATAGAGTCCAATTAAATTTCGATGTCTACAAATGCTCTATACTTCATGGCTTATCGGAGTATAGACTTGATGAAACTTAAAGACGAGACTTGAAGTACCCAATTGAGCTTCCACCTTGGCGACTTCAGATTTGCAGGTTTGTTTTGTGAGAGAAGAGATGAAGGGCATATTTGGTCACACTGGTGCGCCGATTTATTTGCAACAAATTTTAAACATACGATAAATCAATCAACCACAAGTAAAATCTGAAGAAATAAGACTATTTTATTGATAAATCAATATGGGTACAAATCTAGTTGTTCCCTTGATTCTTCTCTCTTAAGGTTTCTTCATGATAGAGTTTTTCATCATTTGAGGACCGTTAATGGCGTATTTCTCAAAAGTAGGAGGTCATATCTTGATATATTTATGAATATCCCATAAATTTCTGGAATTTCCGAGATGCTTCTTTAAGGGAATATAATACGCTTTATACATGCATAAGCTAGGGTTTAGGATTGATTAGTAGCCTCTAAGAACCCTAGTTGAATATGTCTTGTTGAGTCCAATTGAAATTGAACACATCTTGTAGAGTCCAATTGAAATTAAACACGTCTTGTAGATTCCCATAAAATTTTGACGTCTACGATGTGGTTACTTGGTTGTTCACCTAAGCTAATAATAACTTTAATAATATACTAAAAATTAGTTCAGGGTCTTAGGACTCCCTCGTTAAGTTGATAATAGCTTTAATAATTTACTAAAAATTAGTCCGGGGTCATAGGATTCCTACAAAATTAAAGTGTATAGTAACAATTTCAGCAATAGTTAAAATATGTTTTGAATCATTTTTTATATATATAGGAAGATTTTTCTATATATAGCAAATAAGAACCATAATTACAAAACATAGCAAGAGATATTTCCATTTACAATTGATAGTAATGAATTTCTTACAAAATCTACACAAGGGTAGCCAAGGTATGATCTAAACTAATAAGGGCCATGGGAGAGTTGAAATCTAAAGTAATGTTGATTGGGGTGCGGCTTAATTACGGTTTGATTTTTTTTTCTAATTTATGGTCGATATCTTCTTTCCCATCTTTTTGGCTAAATATTCTTCCCTAATTTATGACCAAATGTTCTTGATGCAACTGAATGGAGAGTCCATAAGGGGGACAAGGTAAAGTTCATCATTGTAGGTGGATCCCTCACCTGGAGGGCCATTGGCAAAATAATTCATGGCCCCTTCCTAGAGGCAGAAACCAACCTCACAGTCATGGAAGTCTACCATAATGGAAATTGGAACCTGGAAAGACTTTCATTCACCATCCCGAAAGATATCAAGACCATCATCATAGCCTACAGGCCTACTATCGAAGCAACAAAGGAGGATACCATAGCCTGGAGGTTAGCTCCTAACGGGATGTTCTCAATAAATACTCCCTACAGGCACATAAAAGCAACCATTGAGATTAAAAACTTTGAACCAAATGAGAAATTCAAATGGATTTGGAATGCCAAAGCCCCAAACAAAGTGAAGACCTTCCTCTGGTTGATGTATCACAAGAGACTGCCTACCAACCATGCCCTAAAGCAAAGAGGCCTTAACATCGAACCCAAATGCAGCTATTGTAGCAATGTCATTGAAGATATAAACCACATCTTCTTCAATTCCCCTAATTCCACCACTTTCTAGAACGAATTAGCCTCCAAGAGCTGCAGCACTCCCCCCCCCCCCCCCCCCCCCCCCCCCCCCCCCCCCCCCCCCCCCCCCGCCCCCGCCGCGGAGAGACCNTGACCAGTGGAAAGATCTCAAGGACAGGAAATTCAATGATTATCTGAGCTGGGGAATCCTGATCCCTTTCTGCCTCTGGGACGTAGTCTTCTCCGATGAATGGAAAAGGTCGTAAAGGGCTAAGCTCAGGGAGGTTGGCATTCCGAAGTAAAGTGGGCTTTTCTCACACCGCAAGAGGAACTATAACACCTTCAATAATAAAAAAGATGGGGTAAACACAAGAGATACAATCTCCCAAGCCACAAAATTCCAATGGATCATTGTTAAGAACACGAAAAGAAGAGACTCCAAATCGACCATTCATGTCAGTTGGAGACCACAATACTTTCAAGCTTAACATTGATGGGTCAGTTAAGAACACCTCGGGACTAGGCGGACTGGGAGGTGTGATCGGAAACCACCTAGGCCTGTGGGAAAAGGGCTTTGTCGAGTACACCCCCCTAACAAACCCCATCAGAGCAGAGCTCCAAGCTCTGCGAAGGGGTTTGTCCATTGCTACAAATTACAACCTTAGTCCATTAGAATTTCTATAATACTAACTTAATTCTTTGATGATAGGAAATTGGATAACATTTTTACATTTGGTTAGGGTGTACAAAATCGAACCGAAAATCGAACCAAAACTCGAGTCAACTCGGAAAAAAAATCCGACTAGTGATTTGGTTTGACTTGGTTTGGTTTTGAAAAAAAAATCCGACTATATTTGGGTTGGTTTGATTTTAACTAAAAAAAACTAACCCGAGACCAAACCAACTCGACATTAGATATATAATTTTAAAATTTTATTTTATACATAAAAATATTTACTTTGATGTAATTTTTAAATATTTCTTATACTTTTTCATAGTTTTTATCTTTTAATATATTATTTCAAGTTTGAAACTTAGAATTATGAATGGGCCAATAAAGATTATAGTCCACAGATGTTGGTAATTATAATAAAGCTTAAATCAAAATCAAATTAATACTAATGCAAAAAGAAAATCAATTTAGCACTAAGAATGAAAATAATATTGAATATTTGTTCTTTGGTTTTACATTGGTTTAGACAATTAACATACATAATCTAATTTTAATTTCCTTCAATATTTAGTCATGTAACTAATACTTATTAAACTTAATTTTAGCATGATTTAGTACTTTTAAATTATGATCATTTTCATTATGACTTGTTAATTTGCAATATTTGTTTTACGCGATTTCATTATTATTATTTTTGTTGGATATTTTAGTGTCATTAATCATATCATATTGTGTTATATTTTTAAAAAACATCTTAGATAGTTGTATTTTAGTAGGACTAAAGAAATATTTGAAGTACAAGTAAATTATATGTTTGCATGAATACTTTACCGAAAAAACCCAAAAAACCCGAAAAAATCCGAAAAAACCCAAGGTTGAAAAACCAGAGTTTTATTGGTTTGGTTTGGTTTGGTTTATAAATTTAAAAATCCGACACAAATGATTTGGTTTGATATTTGAAAAATCCGAACCAACCCGGCTATGTACACCCCTACATTTGGTGATCCTTGACAACTTTATAAAGCTAACATTTTTATGGGAGCACATCCACTCATTTAAGTATATTTTTGAATTAGTCATGTGACGAGTGACGACTAATCTATTTAATTTTATTTGTCAGATTAGATTAGTTTCTTAAATTTATTTGCTCTCATTTTCAATCTCTTTAAAATTAAGAGGGAAATTCAAATAACCCGAGAAGTGAAGAAAAAAAAATTCAAAAAAAGTACTAATGCACAAGTCTACGTACATCTAATTATCACAATCAATATCAATTCCAGTTGTTTAATAAACACTATTTATAATCATGGGGTACAATTAGTTTTATCAATCATCTCTATTGCTGGTGATTGATTACTATTTTCTGTCTTGTTATAATCACCATAAAAGTATGAAGCAAATCCCCATAGAGAAAGGGCAAGAGAAACTCCTTTTTCTGCATTGAATTTTTCGCCATAAAGGAAAACAGCTAAAACTTCAGTGAGAGGAAGTAGAACTGATATTAAAATGCCACATACCAAAGAAGAAGCAGAATAGATAACTCCAATGGACCCTAAGAAGTAGAATTGCACTCCATATTATCACAATATAATATTTGTCTTCTCCAAGTTCAAATGTTTTCGCCTCCCTTGAAATTGCCTGGCAAGTATAGTATGTTTTACACCCTTATATACAAATCCTTCATATAAATTTTGAACCCATATTAATTGCGCATTTCAATGTGTTTTTTGTATTCCCTGAATCGTAGTAATAATTTAGATAGGTGAAAAAATAACAAATAGTTATGATATGAAATTCGTGAAAAATAACTATTGAGATCTGTTGTTGGCCCTTATTCCATATTAAATTACTATTAAGCATATATATATCTTTCGATTTTTTTACTGTATGATTTATCGGCTTCTGCATACCTTGTTATTTCGATCTAAATATAAACTATATTATAGCAAATTATTTAATGTATTTACCAAATGACCAATTATTTTTATTATATAAATGTACATAATATAAATTAAAGTAACTTGGTTACATAAATATTATATATATTACTAGGGAGTTGGCTCCCCTCCATTACACTTTTCCTCTATTTGTCAAATACACTTCTAAATGAGAGACATATGTCCTATTCAATTTTTAAAGGTCAAAATTATATTATATTAATAAATATTATAAACATAGTTAAGTCAACAAATTTTGAAAAACTATTCTTCAATAAGAACAAAATATTCATCATTAATTTAATATCCACTAATATCATTATTTTCTTCTTATATTTTTTTTATTCAAATATTAAACTATATATACAGTATTTAAGATGAGAATCGACTAAATATTTTCTTATGCCAATAAACTTTATTCNTATGGTAAGAAATCAGGGCAAATAACCCCAACAAATATCATTATTTTCTTCTTATATTTTTTTTATTTAAATATTAAACTATATATACAGTATTTAAGATGAGAATCGACTAAATATTTTCTTATGCCAATAAACTTTATTCTTGAAATATTATGCTGAGAAACAAAAAAGAAGGCAAAAATTTGTCAATATCGACAAAAATCATAAAATAAAAGAGCAAGAAATAAAAATAAATAAATAAAAAGACGAGATGTATCAAGATTACAGATGTGAAATATCAAAATTCTAAAGTTTAGGAAAAAGTGTGGCTACTGTGTTTGAAGGGGAAAAGAAAAGAAAAAAATATGTTTTTAAAATATATTCTTTCATCTTCTACTTCTTCTATTTTATTTTTTTTTAATTTTGAAAACATTATTTTAATGCCAAAATATTTTTGAAGACTAGTATTATTTATCACGCTAAATAAGAATATCGTTAGATTCATGTTCTACTTTTTAATATTTGAATATCAAATTTGTGGGAAATATTTTGCTCTTATCAAATTTGCAGGATAGTTTTTAAAAAATTTGTTCACTTACCTATGGTTATAATATAATCTTGACCTTTAAAAATTGAATATGACATATATCTGTCATCTAAAAGTATACTTGGCGAAATTGAGAAAAAGTGTAATGACAAATATGACACATGTCTTTCAAAATAGACTGAATGATGGGTCAAATGTTATTTGTGGGATTAAGATGGGCTAAAAAATCGATTGTGCCAAAATTTTAATTTCTTTATTTGTTCTTTTATGAATTTTTGAGTACCTAGTTGGCTATATTTCTTTATTTAAAAAGATTTTTATAGTTCAAACTGGATATATATATCATGATCCCCATTTTTAAATGAATGAATCATGTTTTATGGGCTGATTTTGTCTGATAAATATGAACATAATATTCAAATTGAGGGAAGAGAAAGAGAGAGACCTGAAAGTCTTTGTTTATGATCATTCCAATTGTTGCAAGCACAGTAGCAACAAAGCAATAGAGTGTTTGAAACTCCAATACAAATGTGTAAGTGATAGTTTGTTGTGTCTTTTTATATATAAACTCCACCAAAGGAAAAATAAGGCCAGTCAATGCAGCAGATGCCAGGGTCATGATAAATCCTAATATATACTCTTTCTTTGGCTATCCCTCCGGTTGATCACCACCGGACCGTAGAGCCAAAACCACTGCACCAATCGTCAACAAAAACACAGAGTTTACCGAGTAAGGAGTGAACTTCAGCTTCACTCTAAGGAAAGCAAAGAAGACAGTGAAAGCAAGTTGCGTTGCAAAAAGAAGTCCGCTAGTGGAGACAGGTAATTTTCCTATGCCATAAGCGTAGAAATAGTTTGTAAATCCTTGAAGGATTCCGATCCCAATAGTCGCCATGAAAATTCGGGGAGTCATCAGAATGAGCTTGGAGGTATTATTATTATTATTATTGTTATTTTTGCGACGATAGAAATAGGAAATGACTAAAGGGATGAAATTGATTGGCCAAGCAGCAGTTTGTAGCCAGCTTGATAGCCAAGTTCTTTTGCCTCCTTTAATGAAGTAAAGGCGCATGACCAAAGGGCCACCACAGGTTCCTACAGCTAGAATTATACAGTTGATGACTAGAAGAACTTTCTTCATTTTTTTAGCTTACTTGAGGTTCTATAATTTCCTATATATGGAGGATTGAAGTTCTTTTTCTCTAGTCATTACTCATTTATAAAGTATGCTAGCTATTGTGACTATTGGCATATACTATACGGAGTGTATTATGTGTGACCAATGTCCAATGGCCCACAATATGGGACCTGTGCGGCTAATGATTACATAAGAAAGTTCCTCTATGTACTATCATGGCCATGTGCTCAACTACATAGTCTATTCATCTCAGGAGACTGGTGAATCAGTATAGGGAGAAAAAGAACTTACATATGGTGTTTACCAACTTAGAAAAGACTTGCGATAAATTCTCTAGAAAAGTTATATGGAGGTGCTTGTACAGGCTAGAGGTGTATTTATGTGGATCGATTATGAACATGTACAATTGTTGAAATGTATGCGTCCACTCTAGATCAAAGGACCAGGTCCTTTATACAGTTAAAATGCAGAAAGTAAATAACTAGAAGTAAAATAGATACACGAGATTTTACGTGGAAACCTCCTTACTCAAGGGAGTAAAATCACGACCTGACACACAGGATTTTCAACTGCCTTCACTAATCTCCAAGCAAAAGTGAATACAGATTTCAACTACACCAATGAGATTAAACTCTTAACCTCACACTAAGCAATATGCCTATTACTTACTGAGCCTAAGCAATGCATTCATTGTCCACTATATTAACTATCACTAATTAATATAGACTTCAAATAGTAAGACACAAAGTTAAGTCTAACAATGTTCTTACACTGATTCATACACGAGTTTGAAACGTTTCTTATAAGAATGAAACAAATCCTACAAGTTTAGCTCAATACAAGCATTCAAACACAACAGCACACACAGATAGCACTTCTACAGTTGATCAGGTCTCTTGCTGTATATTTTGTATTTTGAAGCTTGGTTTCTCTCTCTTTGAATGAATGAATGTTCAAGTTGTTTGTCACTTTGAATATATCAATCAAGAAGACTTGTGGACCAACGGAGAAACAACCTCATCCGTTCCTATTGGTAAAGTATGCTGACGCTTTACCAACATCCTGACAAGATAGCTTTACAGTTGTACACCATTTTGAACTTGGACGAGAGCACTTTGCCAGGGACCGAGTCCCTGCATTTGTGAGGATCATCAAAACACCTAGAATACAACGTATGGAGCCAAATATAGTGGGAGGGGACTCAGAACACTTTCCTACTTTGATGGGGTAGAACCAAGGATCAACTCTTAGCCCTTTATTTTATTTGTCTTCGTGATGGATGTATTGACTTGGCAAAATTAAGGTGAGATGTTGTGATGTATGTTTTTAGCAGATGACGTAGTTTTGACTGATGAGACTCGTGAATGAGTTAATACTAAGTGGGAGATTTGGAGACAAACCTTAGAGTCTAAAGGGTTTAGGTTGAACAAGACCAAGATTGAATACATGGAGTGCAAGTTGAGTGAGATGACTCATGAAACGGATGTGTAAGTGAGATACATAGGTCATCCAAAAGAGAGATAGTTTCAAGTATCTTGAGTCTATTATTGGAGATGAAGAGATATACGAGAATGACACTCACCATAGTGGTGCAGGGTTGATTAAATGGAGGCTTGCATTCAGAGTCTTGTGTGATAAGAAGTGTCACCTAAACTTAAAGGCAAGTTCTACAGATTCATGGTCAGACCTATTATGTTGTATGGGGCACAGTGTTGTCCAGACAAGCACTCTCACATTAAGAAGATTAAGGTGGCGAAGGTGATGATTTTGCGATGGATGTGTGGGTTCACTAGGAGGGATAGGATTAATAATGGGTATATTCGAGACATGGTGACAGTGAGAAGGTTTTTGTACGCTCTACCTTCCTTAGATCTTACTCTATGGGATTACACTGGGTATGTTGATGTTGTAGGTGTATCCCACTACACCAAAAATGATTTTTACCAGCAATCAATTAATGGAAATAGCTTAATTGTCGTTAAATATATATATTTTATTGGCAATTAGTACTCTTTGTAAATGTCTCTAAAGGCTATATCGACATTGGATCCAAGAACAATTAACAAATGTCGATAAAAGTTTTAACACTCTTTGTTAATGTGCATATTTTTGCCGCTAAAAGCTATTTTTATTATAATGTCATCATCTTAGTGTTGTTTTTATTTCTCCCTTCGAGCTTCTTCTTTTTTCTCTCTTGATGAGTCGAAGTCTCGGACCCACAATCTTAGCTCTTAGGATTAGAGGTGCATGGAAGATGTTTATCACTTGAACATAAACCCCTCTTGACAGAACAAAAAACGTGTATATCTATGTATCCTACATATTTTATTTTATTTTTTGCCCGAACAAACGTATTAATTATATTAGTTACGTAACTATATTATCCTGTATATTGCAAGAATGACTAGGCATAAAAACAAATTGCAACAATTGAATATAGATCATGAGCATTTTATGATTAAAGTAACTAATCATGCATAATAAAATAGGCAGGTGGAGTCGCTAATTTTTTATTAGAACCTTTCATGGTCATATATGTATAAGGATTAGTTTTAGAACGCATGATTTATGCCAGCTTTTGTTCTTATTCAACTTTTTAGGCCAATGAAATCCTGCCTCCGTCACTAAATAATTATCTGATTTGCTTTTCAATAAATTAAACATCTAAAATCACAATCTTGGGTGATTATTCTGCAATAATTTCTTGTCCAATTCTCCTGACTTGTTGTAAAACGAAACTTATGATATTGCAATCAAATGTAGACATTTGGTAGCAGGTGCAGATGCAGTGATAAACAGGTAGGTCGTATTGTATATGAATAGATAAAAAATGTGTGAAATAAAATATCAGACTTGATCAAATTTAACATGACTTAAAAATAGGTTAATCGACGGATAAGACGAATAATATGGATATCATGACTTCAGGAAATAATCAGGTGAGAACACAAAGGTAAAAGTCAAAATAAGCTTAAAACTCTCAAAAAAAAATATTATAAAAAGATTTTTAAAAAAATTAACTAAAGGAGTTCAATTTCACACTAATTTCATGTTATGATGCGTTTATTATGAAAATTTTACCTATTTCTCTCGTTATTTCGAATATAGTATCACCATATGTTGTGAGTAATTCGTGCAAAAACTTGCACAA
This sequence comes from Solanum stenotomum, assembly GCF_019186545.1. Classification (NCBI taxonomy): domain Eukaryota; kingdom Viridiplantae; phylum Streptophyta; class Magnoliopsida; order Solanales; family Solanaceae; genus Solanum; species Solanum stenotomum. Next base: position 23,051,419 of record NC_064289.1, on the reverse strand, counting down.
CTTCCACATCATATCACAGAAGACAGAAGACAGAAAACAGTAATATAACAGCTTCTACTGGCCGAAAGTCCAATGCCAACCAACAAAAAGTGTAACTTCTAGGTTAAAAATCGACACAATTTATGCCTTAGTACATCCTACACTTCAATATTTAGCGCACAAGGGGATGGTAAGACTAAAGTTCCAACTAGGCCAAAAAAAAAATATGCCAATAAGGTACAGGAATACACCATAATACATCAGATTAAATTAAGATGATGGACTTTGCTCGTTAGATTCCTCTTCAGGCATAGAAATGTTGTTTTCTAATGCAGAGATTCTTGAGTTATGTATGGAGTTCAGTGATACTGTGTTATCACCAGGAAAGGGAATCGTAGAAGTAAAATTAGTACTTGGCCCAGTGTAAGCTCCATCAGTTCGTTCTGCATAAATTTGATTTGTGGGAATAGCAGTTGAAAGAGTAGCTGCATGCTCTAACCTTAGCTTCTTGGGATTCTGCTCTTGCTGGTGACCAGGAATAAAGCTTCCAACGACAACCTGATGAACTCAAACTGTTCAGATTGTATTTCAAGTAAAGTTGAGCTAAGTTCATTGAGTACTTCGATTCTAACCTGAACAGGACCAGCTGCCATAAATACACCTGCAAGGCCACCTCCAAAAACTCGACCATCAGGACCTGAGAGACACACACTCATCCCACCAGATCTGCTTTTTGTTACTCCGGTATCACTAGACATATACGATCCTGTCAGAGAGAGAATTTCAAAACAACCCTGCAGAAAGCATTTAATCATCATCCATAAGTTAGAAGGCAGCATCTAAGAAAGAAAGATTACCTACAACTATTTCATTGGATTGGTTCTAACGTGAGGTAAAAGGACGATACTTCTCTATATAGACAATAGAAGTTAAGTAGTATGTGCCACCAAAGAGGGCAAGGATGCCTGAACTCAAAATTTTACATGTGACTGGCAGTTACCAATACAAGAATGTTCAAACTGCAGGGGAAAAAATACAAGAGGAGGCAGAGTGCCTTGGCAAAACAATAAATTTCTCCATATTAACTGTATGTACAAGGCAAAAAGAAATCAGAGCTTCAAGACAGCAGCACAGCCTCTTTACGATGCAGCGTAAGGCTGTATGGATCTATGAATTCCCAGATCCCAAACACTTGGGGGTATCTTGGTATGCTGGACAAGCATAGATGGTCTTGGGATAAAAATTTAGTACTGTCTTAACTCTTATACCTTGTTTGGCTACTAATCCTGGGATAAGTTATACCACAAATAATAGTAACGGATTTAGTTATCCCAGGATAAAACAATGAAAATGACAAAAATAGCCATGAAGTACCTCAATTCTTTTTTCTACTACATAAGGTNGGGGGGGGTTATTTTTGTAAACAAACAACTTCTTCATAGAAATTTTGCAATGCATGTTATAATACATCAAACCAAACAGTCAATTACCAATCCCAATCTAACTAATCTCAGCATAATTAATCCTAACGTAAGTTGCCTTCAAACCAACCCGCAGAGCATTTCTCTACCTTTTTGAAGACAAGGAGGAGATCAGGCAGAAAGCAATCGCTCTATTGCATGAAAAGAATACATAGAATATACAATATATGCAAAGAATTGACTACAAATGAACCACATCCATGCATGGAGAAAAGATTGTAGAACTAAAGGGCTCATACCTCGTAGGTCAAAGTTCCACCAGAAGAATTAAGCTGACTAAGTGTAACATTTGAAATTGCACCATTGGCAGTCAGCACACAAATAGCTCTAGATCCTTGTTGAGCAAATGAAATAATTTTCATTGCAACATCCTAATAGATAGAATTCAAGAATGAAATCCTTTTGATATTTGATAAAATCAAATTAGTACAAAAGCCATGAAAGAACAGAAATAAATTTCAATAAAAGAACTTGACATTTTTTCTGACAGACAAATCAACCTAAAGTACCAGTTAAACAAACCCATATGGTGGAAGTAGACCTTGGTCACCAATTCCTAAATTTTACATGCATTCACGTTTATGAGATTTGGGTGTTTTTCAACCTTAAAGGACATACTCCCAAAACCTCTCTCGTGCTGAAATCGGAAACCACGCACTAGTTCCATCTAAAAAATGATAGAAATCAGCATAGGAAAATGCTTTGTTCTCCCACCATGAAATTATCAAATCTCCTAACTAATTGTCCTCTGTGACTTCCCTTTTTCCCAAAAGTTGGCAATCTGAATTTTTCCTTGAGATGTCTATGCCTGCCCGCCCTGCCCGCACCATCATATACTTCATTACAGTTCAGCAGTGTAAAATAACCACAAGAATCCAGCTACATGGCCCTAAACTAGCATTAGAACAAGGCAAAATCCAATACATTAATTTGAGTTCAAATTACGCCTCAATAGAAAAGGGATATTTACATTATATACAGTATTGTTTTTCTGCTGCTATATGTTGTTTCTTGTACTTCGATTATAGTATTATTTTGTTGGAGTCACAGTTCCTTTTTCCAGAATGTTTTGCCATGCTATCTTTAGTATTTTGTCGTGTCTTCTTCACTTCTGTTATTTCTTTTCCAAACTGCTTTGTTTTGCTTTTCCTTGACCCGAGGGTCTATCAGAAACAACCTCTCTAACTCCCAATGTAGGGGTAAGATCTGCATACACCTACCCTCCCTAGACCCCACTTGTGGGATTACACTAGGTATGTTGTTGTTGTTATAGTATTGCTTTATGGATAAAGTGGATTGCAGAAAGCCAGAACCCTCCCATCTCTCTCAACATATGGAAAAAGAAAGACGCAAGGAGGAAGGAGCCTACCTATTTTAATTTAATCATCCACATATATATGTTTACACAGACATACATAGGTGTCACAATATGCCTCTTTTCTCTAGTCTGCTACTGTCCACAACACATTTGACGAAGCCATGGAAATAGAAGTGCAGACATGGTTACAAGAAGCTAATTAGATCCAAAAGTTCTTTGATGTTCAACAGGTAACTTAATGGTGCGGAAAGAAAGCAATTTCATTTCTTGACACAGTGAAAGTTTATGGCTATAAAGAAAGCTACCTGAATATAAAGCAAGCTTTTGAAAGTAGTAATATTGCAGTAAGAACATATGAAACACTGATATGTAAAGGCATACCTCACCAGCATTAACAGTAAACACATGCGGTGTAAAGTTTCCACCAACGGAGTATGCTACATGTGGTGATATATTTGCACCAGCAGAATACGCCACCCTTTCCCCTAAGGAAATCAAATACAAGTTCAATAATAGCTCAAACAAACCTGAACCTTCAAGATAATGCAAAACTGAGCAGTTAAGCGAATAATATCAAGCTTCCTACAAATAAAATGAACAAGATATCTAGATAGATTACTTCAGAAACAGGATTTCACAAAGAAGTCAATCTGTTTTCCTTTTTTATTTAACCAGTTCCCTCATCCACATGAATTCTAGTTTCCCGATGCCGATTCTAGCTTATTCTCTGTCAACTGAAAATTCTAGTTTATGCATACTTTAATGATGAAATATATTTTTAAGTATTGCATACTGATGATTCTCTTGTTATAACTCTGAGAGCATAAACTATAATATACTGCCACTGAAGGCACCTGTTGGTATCATTAAAATTTGAAGAACTCTCTTGAGAAATATCAGGAAGTAAAAGGATATTACTTTTATCAGGGTAAAGTTGTTCATCAATGAGGAGTAAAATATTTCCATTGTTATTACTAGTTTTCTAGTTCAAATAACATCTATGACATCAGAATCAGAATTTCTTCTAGGATAGTAGATGACAGAACATTGTCTTGCATGACATCCATGCTTTGTTACATCATTTTATTCATTTCTAATTTTCTACTGCAGTGTTGTGAGTTGTGACCTATAGCATCATTTGATTGATTAAGTAACTTTGTTCATTTCTACTGCAGTGCAGTGAACTATAAAATTATTAGATTGATAAAATAAACTTTATAGTTTTAACCACAACCTATTTCCAAAATCTGTATTCATTCCATCTTGCAAAATAACCAACACTGACAAACAAATTGAAACGGAGAGAGTAGTTCTTTATTCTGTTTCACATCATGTTCCCTGCAAAAATTCGGTAGACACAAGAGTGTGACCACAAAAGCTTATTAAAATTCATACCAAGTGCTATGCTCTACTGTCTGCATCATACTACTGAAATGTATATGCGGAAAAATATACCCTCATTCAGCATCATAAATGCCAAAGAATGAGACCATTTTAGACATGGGACCCAAATTGAACAAAAAGAATGCAGAACAAAACAGAATTCAGAAGAAAAAAAACTTTCTACACCAACAAATTCAGCATTGTGTATATTAGTAGTCACAAATAACTATATTCGACAGTGTGTAGACCATTCAAATAAGATAAACTACACACATCAAAAATCATAACACCTCTGTTCAAGCTTCTATAATTGTTACCTGGTATTCCAAGCTCAATTTTTTGCTGCTTCTTCTTAAAGGATTCAACGGGGCGGCTTCCACTGTTTTTCCAACCTGAAAAATCTCCTGAAAGTGGAATTGAAGCTGATATTGGCATTGGTGATAATGCAGTATTTAAAGAACCATCTGGTCTATATTTTTTAGGCCTTCCCCTCTTCTTCTTCCCTTCCGTAGACGGTGCTGCCACACTCATTGAAGTTGCAGGTATAACTGCAGCCATTGCTCCATTAAACCCATTCACATTTTCATTACTTGGGGTCATTCTATAATTTTCAGAAAATTCATTACTTTTAACTATAAACCCAGAACTATTAACCCCTTCTTTGTCCTCCATTCATAAACCCCTTAAACCCTGAAAACAATTAACAACTTAAATCCCAAATCCCTAATTAGAGAAAATCAAGAAAATTTCCTTTGAGCAACAAACAACAGTAAAAATACAATCTTTTTACCAAATAAGTCACAACAGAGCAAACAAAAAATCAAATAAGTAAAAAAACCAAAACCCCTTAAATCAAATTTTTGCAAGAACTGAAAACTTAAAACAGCAAGATTGATTAATTTTCTTTGCACACAAATAAAAATACAACAGAACAAAAAATTAACACCAACTAAACAAAACAAAACAAAAAATTAACACCAACTAAACAAACTTCTACCACTGCAGAGCAAAGCACAGAGCTACTAATTTTCAGAAATGGAAAAAAGAGTGTAATTTTTTTTATGTTTTTTTGAGAAGTTGTGAAATTAGGGTTTTGGTTGAAAAAAAGTTGAAGGAAGAAAATAAAAGATTGAAAATTGGGAAAAAAGATAGTAAATTGAGTAATTTAATTTAAAATATGGAAAATATAACTAACAGCTGTATTATTTTAAATTAAATTGCAAATTCAAAGTATTAACTTTGTTTAAGTAAATGGTTTCACGTCCGTCTTGGAAATTAAATAATTAATAAATGAAATGATTAATGAGTCTTTAAATATTGCAAAATATAAAAGAATTAGAAATTTCCTTTTTATTTCTGAAAAGGAAAAAGGAAAATACTTATTCAAAGCTGTAAAGTAAATTTTTAAGACTCTTGACATTTTGTTGTCAAAATATACACAAAAGGACTGTAGAAATTTTAGAGTGGAAAATGTGAGGATGTGTATATATATATATATATAGTGAAATATTGCAAGATATTCCAAGAATGCAGGAGTATGTGCAATTTATAGTAGTCAGAAGGTACCCGCATCTTGCGTCATTGTCTTTGTGGGACTTCATAATTGAACACAGAATCCCAGCATCCTTAAACCTCTTTCAAAATGTTGGAGATGGAGAGGCAAAAACATACTCCTCATTTCAATCTATTTATCTTATTTTTACTTTTAATTTATTTAAAAAGAATTTATTTTTGATAAAATTAATTTTTATTTTACGTGATATTTTAACATTATAAAATTAAAAAGTATTTTTAAAAATTTGATATCAAGTAAAAATCAGATAAATAGATTAAATAGAGGAAGTACTTTATATCTACTTTAACTGATACTGAAAAATTAAGGTTAATTATTAGATGCTCATTCTGGTAATGGTTAAAGTGCAGGCTTATAGGTGAATTTCTAGGCATAATCTTTGTTTTAGGAGTCTTATCGGATGTTTTCTTTTCACTTTCCTTGTAATTAATCAAATGAATGAATGAAAACGAGAATTTTCTTTGGTATTCGAACTACGTAGGGCCTGAATTCTCCTTGGGAGATACGTAGGCAGCCTTTCAAGGCCCGACCCCTATCTTTTAAAAATTTTATTTCCCCCCTTTCATTCTACAAGGAAACATTGAATTCACATCAACAGATGTCGAGAGATGCAGCAAGAAGACCTTAGCTCAATGCAATTTGACATCTCTGAGTCACTACCCTCAAAATAAAACAAGCAAATTCCTGCTTATTCAAAAAAATCAGTCCCCCATTATTCGTGGGTTAACATGTTCTCAAACGAAACAACTCTTATGTGTTTATATGTCTTCTATGTGATATCTTGCATTATTTGTCCTGAATAAAAACTAACAGATTTGTCTTTGAGTTGTTTTCTTCTACATGTAGTTAGAACTGATCTGTGTTGATAAGCTGGTTGAACATCCCTAATTCACAAGATCTAAGGCTCCTAAAGATTCCTTCCCTGGTCAAAACTCACAAAAGGGAAAATCAGTAATGGGTGACAACAATGAAGAGATTGGTCTTATCGATGTTGTCGTGGCTCAGCCTGTCATTGCTGATCAGAACGAACCAATTATGCAGTTGATGCAACAGATCACTGAGATGCAGGTCAAAATGTAGAGAAGGCAAGATCTGTCTAATCCGATTTTTGTTTTCAATGCTCCAGCAGACGGAAGGCCTCCACTTCACTTTCTTCCTTCAAACGCAGAACAAGCCCAAAACCCACCCTCCAATCCTGCTCAGAATCCCTCAACCATCGAACTAACCAGCTAAAATCCCCATTATGCCTCCGTCTCTTATCAGACACCACCCCATCCTCGAAAAACCAACCTCCAAGCGCCACTTCCTCCCCACAATGCCAATCGCCAAAACTAGTCTACCCCCTCAAAACCAAAACGTTAACAACCTGCAAACTTCCCTCCTTCACCAAAATCAGTATACCAGCCCCCAGACTTTCCCTCAAAACTATCACGCCCCTCAAAATGCTCAGAGTCCCTCCATTGCTCCACCTCTACCTCAAAAAGCCACTTTCCAAATCCCGATCCCCAATGAGCATGACGCCAATGGTTCTGAGCTCGACCTCTATGAGGAGTGAGAGAGAGAGTGGAGGTCAAAGGAAGAGGCCGCCAAGCTGGATATGAAGAAAGAGATCTGAAAGGTCATGAAAGAGTTGCAGTGTATTCCTAAAGTTGCCGATTTGAGTTATGAGGATTTATGCATTCATCTAAATTTGGACCTCCCAAAAGGGTTCAAGGTGTCAAAGTTCGACGTTTTCGGATAAATAGGGAACCCCTTAGCGCACCTGAGGGCCTACTGTGACCAGCTCGTGGGAGTTGAAAGAGATAAAGCTTTACTGATGCGGCTTTTTAGTTGAAGTCTGAGTGGAGAGGCTCTGGAATGGTTTACATCTCATGAAACAAGACAATGGCCTAGCTGGAACGCTCTAGCTAAGGATTTTATCGAACGATTTGCCTACAATGTTGAGATCGTTTCTAATTGTTATTCCTTAGAAAAAATGAAACAGAAATCAAATGAAAGTTACAGAGAATTTGCATACAAATGGAAAAAGGAGGCGGCTAGAGTTCGGCCTCCTATGTTTGAGAAGGAAATTGTCGAATATTATGATAGAATCATGTTGCTCGTTGGAGCAAAGTTCACTGAGATAGTCAAAGTAGGTGAGACTATCGAAGACGGATTAAGAACCGAGAAGATTGCCCATGTTGCTGCCTCGCCCGGATCCTCGGGTTTGTTGAAAAAGAAAAGAGAAAATGTGTCTTCTATCTCTTATGAGGGGAAGAAGACCCCAAGGAAATCTTCATCATACCAAGGTCATTTTTTACCTTCACAAAATCTGTACCCGACTTGTTATGCACAGGCTGATTACCAGAATGCCCATCCCCCAGTTACCAAAATACCCCTCCCCCAGCTATCAAAATACTCTTCATCCTATCTACCAAACTCCCATTCCAGTTTACCAGACTCCACCTTATCACTACCGGAACGTCACCCCAACAGTGCCAACGTTCAGGCAAATTGCCAAACTCCTCCCCCAATGTACCAAACCCCAGCTCCACTTTACCAAAATACCCCCCCTCCGAACTACCAAGCTACACAGCCAAATTACCAAACCAAGTCATATCCAAGATATCAAGCCCCTCGTCCAAACGCTCCAAATTATTGTCAAATGTCTCCTCCTCAACAAGGCAATTACGATTCCCCCCCATCCTAGATTTGAGAAAAAGCCTGCTAGAATTTTCATTCCCCTTATTGAAAGCCAAACAAAGTTGTTTGAGCGATTAACTGCAGCAGGATATATTCATCCAGATGGGCCTAAGTCAGTTGACACTAGCTCAAGGTTTTACAAACATGATCAGACGCATATCACTCCAACGGTGTTGGATATGATACCGAGGATCGTATCAACCTGAAGCACAAGATCTAAGATCTGATTGACCAAAAAGTGATCTCTCTCCAGATAGTCGCGCCCAATGTCAATAGTAATCCTTTGCCAAATCATGGAGGCGTCACTATCAATATGATAAAGACGGATGATGATTGGTGTGTGACCAAGGCAATAGTTCTGATTGCTCCTGATGAACTGGAAATGGATGTAGCTTCGTTGAGCATTAGAGAGAAAAAAGAGTTTGTGATTCTGACACCTGATAAGGTTGTTGCATTGGTACTAAGAGAAAAACTTGCCCGATCGAAGTTTGTGATTGAAACGGCTGTTACCAGGGTATGACCAGATCCGGCAAGTGCTACACACCAGAAGAACTAGCCCAGGGAGTGCAAAAAAAAATCAGTCTAAAAGGCCAATTAGTGAAACAGAAGCGGAAGAGTTCTGGAGAAAAATGCAACCAAAAGATTACTCAATCGTGAAGCATCTGGAGAAAACACCAGCTCAAATTTTCGTATGGGCCTTGCTGATGAGTTCACAACTACACAGACAAGCTTTGATGAAGGCTTTGGATGACACTTATGTGTGTGTGGGTACTAACAGTGATAATCTGGCAGCCATGATAAACCAAGTTGTTCGAGGACATCGCATCAGCTTCTGTGACGAAGAGTTGCCCTTTGAAGGCAAGATGCACAAAAAAGCTTTAAACGTCACCATTATGTGCCGAGACAAGGTCATAAATCGCGTCTTAGTCGATGAAGGATCTGGTCTCAATATTTACCCACTTTCGACTCTGAAACAGCTAAACTTTGACTTGGGAAAGGTTCACCAGAACCGAGTCAATGTGAGGGCTTTCGATGGAGTGCAAAGAGACACGTTGGATGCAGTAAACTTGGGAATTCAAATGGGTCTTGCAGAGTTTAACGTGGAGTTTCAGGTTTTGGATATCAACACCAGTTACAACCTACTTCTGGAAAGATCGTTTATCCATATGGTTAGGGTTGTGTCGTCTACCCTTTACCAACTGATAAAATTTGTTTGGAAGGACCAGGAATTTGTCATTCATGGTGAGAGGAGTCATTCCAATGGGTATGCACTGATCGTTGATGAGGTCTTCAGAGGTTGTGATTTCTACACGGTGGAGCTAGTAAATGCCACCGGTGATGATTTGGTTCCACAGCCCCCTATGCCTTCTGTGTACAAGATGATTGCTACTGTTATGTTCCAGAGCGGTTTCGAACCAGGTTTTGGATTGGGGAAGCATTTTCAAGGAACCGTCGAGCCTATCCAAATTCCCACGAAAGGAACAAAGTTTGGTTTAGGGTATGTCCCTATAGATGATGAAGCAGAGATGAAGAACAAGAGTGTTGATCAAGCATTGGCCAAGCCAATTCCTCATTTGTACCAATAATTTCTAATATGAGAGTATGTCAACGATGGTGGTCTCGGGGAAGGAATTTGGGGTCTTTTTGAGGAGATTGATGCGGTCATCGAGGAAGAGGCTGGGACATCAGGCATCTGTGATGCAGAACCTGAGAAGCAATTGCAAAATTGGATTTCCACACCATTATTGATTCCCCTCTCATCTGGGTAGAAAGGACATGTGATATTTGTTTTTAAATTTTGTGGTAGTCCGAAAGAGGCCCGAGACCAACCTTTTATGTAATTTTTACTTGTTTGAGTTTTTTAAATTCCCTCGTAATGTTTAAAAAGGCAAAATGGCCCATGGCCATGGCCGAAGTTTGTGTTTGTCTTTCAATTTAAATGAAAAGTCTCTTTTGTCAAAAATTTGTTTATTTACCCAGCTAATTATGTTTTATTATTCTAACTTTGTTTGTTTATGATTTCAGTAATAATAATTTAAAACTTGTCAATGACATGTCATGAACCGAGTGAACAAAATGAAGTAGGTGATGAAGAATGCGAGGAATATGAAGAAGAAAATGAGGTAACTGAACATGTTGCTGAAGAGTTCCGATAATTTGAGAACCAGCACGAGCCAAATCTTAAAGAAACTGAGACTGTGAATCTCGGAGATGAGGAATGCGTCAAAAAAGTCAAAATCAGTGTCCATCTGACCGAAGCTCAGAGAAGGGACTTGGTTTGTTTGCTTAGAGAATACATTAATGTATTTTCTTGGTGTTACATAGATATGACAGGGCTGAGTACGAATATGGTGTCCCACAAGTTGCCGATTAATCCAGAATTCAGTCCAGTAAAGCAAAAAACTGGAAAGTTTAAGCCTGAGTTGAGTTTAAAGATCAAAGAGGAGATTGCCAAGCAGATTGAGTCTCAAGTAGTGGAAGTGACACAATATCTAACTTGGTTAGCCAACGTTGTTCCGATTGCCAAGAAAGATTGAAAGATCAGAATTTGTGTTGACTACAGAAATCTCAACAAAGCAAGCCCAAAAGATAATTTTCCATTGTCAAACATCCACATTCTCATTGATAACTGTGCTAAGCATGAGATGGAGTCATTTGTAGATTGTTATGTGGGTTATCACCATATCCTCATGGATGAAGTAGATGCAGAAAAAACAGTTTTCATTACACCTTGGGGTGTATATCATTATCGGGTGATGCCTTTTGGTTTCAAAAATGTCGGTGCTACGTATATGAGGGTTATGACCACCATCTTTCATGATATGATTCATAAGGAGATCGAGGTGTATGTAGATGATGTCATAATCAAATCCCGCAAGAGTTCAGATCACTTGACTCATTTAAGGAATTTTTTGATCGTCTGCATCGATACAATTTGAAGTTAAATCCCGCTAAATGTGCTTTTGGAGTGCCAGCTGGCAAGTTGTTGGTATTTATAATCAGTAGGAGGGGCATAGAGCTTGACCCTTCCAAGATCAAGGGGATTCAAGAGTTACCTCCTCCGAAGACCAAGAAAGAGGTGATGAGTTTCCTGGTAAGACTGAACTACATCAGTCGGTTCATAGCTCAATCCACCGTGGTGTGTGAGCCCATCTTCAAGTTGTTGAAAAAAAATGTCTTGACTAAATGGACCGGAGAATGTCAAACTGTCTTTGATGCTATCAAGAACTATTTGTCCAATCCATCGGTGTTAGTTCCTCAACGGAAAGGAAGTCCATTGTTACTGTATCTATCTGTGTCGGATAACGCATTTGGATGTGTGCTTGGTCAACATGATGAAATAGGGAAGAAAAAGCGAGACATCTACTACTTGAGCAAGAAATTCACTCCATATGAGGCCCATTACATTCTTTTAGAGAGGGCATGTTGTGCTTTGACATGGGTTGCTCAAAAGTTGAGACATTATTTGTCTTCGTATACCACATATCTCATTTCCAAGATGGACCCATTGAAGTATATTTTTCAGAAAGAGATGCCGACCGGGAAGTTGGCTAAATGGCAAATGCTCTTGAATGAGTTTGACATTGTGTATGTGACTCAGAAGGCGATAAAAGCACAGGCCTTGGCTAATCTCCAGTTGATGAGGAGTACGAACCGCTCAAGACTTATTTTCCCGACGAAGGTGAAGATATTTCTGAAGCATATCCTGGTTGGAGAGTATTATTTGATAGAGCAGCAAACCACTAAGGGAAAGGTATCGGAGCGGTCTTAGTGTCAGAAACCGGTCAAAATTATCCTATGGCGGCTAAACTCTGATTTGATTGCACAAACAACATGGTTGAATATGAAGCTTGCATCCTCGGTCTGAAGATGGCAATTGATATGAACGTTCATGAGCTGTTGGTTATTGGAGATTCAGATTTGCTAATTCACCAAGTTCAAGGAGAATGGGCCGTGACGAACGCAAAGATCACGCCGTATGTGCGGTATATACAAAAGTTATGCAAGAGATTTCGCAAGATTGAATTCAGGTACACTTCCAAGACACAAAATGAGTTGGCTTATCCTATTGCCACCATCATATCAATGATTAAGCATCCAGGTACAAGTTATATTGATCCAGTGGATATAGAGGTAAAAGAGCAGCATGTCCATTGTTCACATGTTGAAGCGGAACCAGATTGTTTACCTTGGTATTTTGACATCAAAAAGTACTTGGAGACCGGAATTTATCCCGAGAATGCAACGTTCAATCAGAGAAGTTGATACACCGTATGGTTCTTAATTTTTTTTCCGAGTGGGGAAATCTTTTATATGAGGACTCCAGATTTAGGTCTTCTCAGATGCGTTGATGTTAGTGAAGCTGCAAAGCTTCTTGAACAGATACATGTTGGAGTCTGCGGTACTCATATGAATGGGCTTACTTTGGCAAGAAAGATCCTTCGAGCCAGCTATTTTTGGATGACTATGGAACATGATTGTTGCAAGTTTGTGCAGAAATGTCATAAATGTCAGGTGCATGGTGATTTGATTTGAGTGCCGCCTTACGAACTCAATGCTATGAGTTCACCTTCGTTTGTAGCTTGGGGCTTGGATGTCATTGGTCCAATAGAGCCCACCGCCTCTAACGGACACAAATTCATTTCTGTTGCCATTGACTACTTCACCAAGTGGGTGGAAGCAGCTTCGTATAAGTCGGTGACCAAGAAGGTTGTAGCTGATTTTGTTCGCAAAAATTTGATATGTAGGTTTGGAGTACCAAAATCCATCATTACTGATAATGGAGCGAATCTCAACAGTCACTTGATGAGAGAGATATGTGAACAATTCAAGATTACTCACCGAAATTCAACCGCTTATCGTCCCCAAATGAATGGAGCTGTTGAAGTTGCCAACAAGAACATCAATAAGATTTTGAGAAAAATGATTGACAATCACAGAGGTTGGCACGAGATGTTGCCATATGCTTTGTTGGGTTACAGAACGACCGTCAGAACGTCAATCGAAGCTACTCCATACTTGTTAGTATATGGAACAGAAGCAGTTATACCTGCAGAACTTGAAATACCTTCGTTGAGAATTATCCTAGAAGCTGAATTGAGTGATGTTGATTGGGTTCGGAAGCGGATTGATCAGTTAACATTGATTGATGAGAAGAGAATGGTTATTGTTTGTCATGGTCAACTGTATCGACAGAGAATGATTCGTGCTTTCCACAAGAAAGTAAGAGCCAGAATATTCAAAATTGGTCAGTTAGTTCTCAAACGCATTTTCCCTCATCGGGATGAGTACAAAGGGAAATTTGCACCAAATTGGCACGGACCTTACATGGTTCGCAAAGTGTTATCTGGAGGTGTCTTGGTCCTGTCAGAGATGGATGGCACAGAATGGCCGAAACTGATCAATTCAGAAGTTCTCAAGAGAGTGAAGTTTCAATTTATATTTCTGTCATTTCTTTGTAATCATTCTATTTGCTTATAATCGTTTTGTTTAGAATTTTATCCCTTTGTAATGAATTACGTCTGACCTGAATTCTCAAGAATGAGATAATGTCGGCCTCGGTCACCCCCTTTATCCTTTTTAATTTGTTTCCTTTCGTATTCTTGAACTACGTTCGACCTGAATTCTCAAGAATGAGATATGTATGCAGCCTATGTCGGCCTCAGTCGGTTCTTTGTTTTAGTTTCTTATTTTTGTTAATCCTAAAGGGGGGAACTACGTTTGACCTGATTCCTGCCTCAACGAGATACGTAGGCGTCATAACGGCTCGATCATATCTCCCGTAAAATTTCTATTTTTCCTTACAATAGAAACTGAGATAGAATTTTTGAGAGAGACTGAAAAATTCTCAAGAAGAAGATCTCTCCAACAAGTCAAGACTGCAGTTACTTTGAGATTTGCAACTAGGACAGAATTTTTGAGAGAATCTCAAAAATTCCATGGTTTTCTCACCAACAGTTAAGGATACGTCAAGGCTAAACTGGAACAGAAATAAAAAAATTTCAACGAGGTTTATCGGTAGTTTAGAGCAACTTTGAATACTTCCCAACAAGTAATCGGATAGACCTCGAGACATCAATTTCAAAGGTGTTCATTAAGCTTGACGTGACATGACACTTGACAGTGACCTTTTCCAAATACTATTTTTAAAAAAAATCTATTTTCCTTAAAACTTTTCCTCCATGTTTTAATTATTTTTGCATAAAAATGTTTTGTCTTACCTATCAAGAAGCGGGAGATCGGAGAAGTCAATTGGAGATAGCAAGACAAGGAGCAGACAGCCGAAGAGATCGACACAGATCAGTTCATTTTTAAACTAACAATTTTTCTGTGGTGCAGGTCTATACGTTTTTCCTCAAGATCAGCATATTCCTCCATTCAATGGATATGGAGAAGTCAAAAAGGCGGGGAGCTCCCCAAAATTGATAATTTTTGTGTGGACGGGAAATATTTTATATTTCTTATGTCAAAGATTTGGGAATATGAATAACATTATTTCATTCAATTCTCAATAAGGCGAAGTTCATAATGAACATGCAATTATGTTCGGAGATTGAACAAATGAAAATCTCGAAGAAAGTAATATTGTTGCTTTCCAGCAACTAAAGATATCTGGAGGACATTATCTGCATCACATCGTCAGAGATGATAATACTACTACCCGAAAAGTCATTTATATTGTATTGTCAAATGAGATGATACCACTATCCAGAGAGTTATTTATATTGTATTGTCAAATGAGATGATATCAATACTCAGAGGGTCATTTTTGTATTGTCAAATGGGATGATATCGGCACCCAAAAAATACCTAGAATCATCTATGTTGCTCGGTGAAGCATTATCTTCATTTGGTATTAGGGACGACATCATAAAAAATCCATGCATTGCAAAAGAAGACTCATGCATTGCAGAGAAGATTCATGCATCGCGGGAAGAGATTCGTGCATTACAAGAGAAGATTCATGCATTGCAAGAGAAGATCCATACATCGCAGAAAGAGATTCATTCATTGCAAGAGAAGATTCATGCATAACAAGAGAAGATTCATGCATCGCGGGAAGTGATTCAAGCATTGCGGGAAAGCGATTTGTGCATCCCGGGAAAGGAGTCATGCATCACAAGAAAAAGAGACATGCATCACAAGATAAGGAGTCATACATTGCAAGAGGAAAGAGTCATGCATTGCAAGAGAAAAGAGTCATGAATTGCAAGAGAAAGAAGTCATACATCGCAAGAGAAAGAGTTATGCATCGCAAGAGAAAGAAGTCATACATCGCAAGAGAAGGATTTATGCATCGCAAGAGAAAGATTTATGCATCGCAAGAAGATCAACATCAACTGCATTATTTTTCTTTGTAAAAACAACATCAAGAGAACCATCAACAACGACAACAAGAGAACTATCAACATATTACATCAGCTTATTTTATTACTTCTACATCAAAGAAAAAGTACATTGAAGATTATATTGCAAATATGAGGCATAAGCTTTATTTGCTTTACGTCAAGTCTGATGAAGTTGACGTCAAATGTTCAAGGAGAAAAATTAAGTATCAACATGGTAAAAGACGCTATCTTCCCATTTGAACTACATTTTTTATGCTAATGAGCTTTATCTCAGTCTTTGTCGAGAGCATCCGAAAGGATGAATTCTTCAAAACAAACTACAGGTGCGGACGATATAAAAAATGATGCAGCACAACGTGGAACTTTTTCTTAGCAGCGAATTGTGACATAGTCCAAGAGGTGTGCCAAAGTCTTAGGACGCGAGCGGAGGAGCGACTTCCAACACAATCAAACCACACCCCTATCAGAAGACATGCGGGATTTTCTCTAGGTTTGTCTATTTTAGTTTTGCACCCGGAAATTTTTGGTCTCCATCAGAAGAAGCTTTCCAATCGGAGTGACAATACGCCAAGAGCTTTGAAAAGTATGTATGTGCAAGTTCTTATTTATGGGTGTGAAACATGCCACATTCATGGTTAAGAGGTTGCAAGCCTCATTTTCATACTCGACTTATTTGTCACTCCTTCCCAACCGAAGGATATCTTAGCATAAGAGATTTCATTTTCAACCAATCGAGTCGAACTACAAATAACTTGATTCCTTGAGTTGAAGGATATGTAGGCGGGATCAATATTGAAAACTCAGTTGTATTTCAATATTCTTTCTTAAATCTTATTCTCAAGCATTTCGGTCTCTTCATAATCCGATATCGAGATAACTTATGAACTCTTTCAGAATTGTGCGTTAAATCAAACGTATCGAACTACAAGTGGCCTAAATTCACATATAGCCTGAGATATGTAGGAAACCCATTTTCAGGGTTCGGTCATAATTCCTAAAGTCTGTACCAAAATCTCTTTTCCAAAAGATGAATATGTGGTCGGTCAAAATTGGATTAGTCAATTTCATTTTTCTCGAATTTCTTGCATCAATCCGAGTAAAACGAGGGACAGTTGTTGACACCCAATTTTGACCCTCCCTGATAGGAATTAATTCACGAGCTTCTTAATTTCCAAACGATTTAGAATAAATAATTTTATAAAATTCAAATACTTTTCAAAGTCATCTTAAGTGATTTTGGTCAATTTTCATAATTTATAACTAATAAATATATTTCATATAATTTTATATATCTATAATTAGTATATTCTATAAATATTTAAAAATCATCTCGAAAAGATTTAATTTTAAATATTCTATTAAAATTAGTTTAGTTTAAAGTTAGGGTTATAACTTTTTATCGATTAGTTCATAATTAAGTTAGTTATTTAATCTTGTTAAGATTAAGAAGCTCAGTAATTAATTTATATGATTTCATCTTGTTTAGGTTTTAGCCGAATTTGTTAATTTAACTCGATTTGGCTATTGTTTAAACTCTGAAATCTAACCAATCTAATTTTATCCCTAACCCATTTAAAAAGACAAAGAATTGGGGCCTTTCTTTAAATTTTCAGCAACCCAGGCCTATTTTCTTCCCCATTAACCAATTTTCAGGAACACCATACATAAGCAATACCAAAAGCCCAAAACACTATCAGCAATTTCCAGCCAATCAACTCCAATAGCCCATACCAATTCTCCAATCTCTCAACCCAGCCCACTCTCTTTACCTCCGACCCGGCCCATTCCAACGCAATAAAAACCCAGAAGCAGCAGTACAGTGTCAAACATCACAGCGATACACGGCGTAACAGCAACAACAATGCGTGAATGACGCCCAGATGACCCTTACGCGCTTTATCCTCCTTACACGAAGGGTCAGTTCACAGAAACGGGCAGCCAACGTTCATTTTCCTACACGACGCCTATGCAGACAACTTTATATGCGTCTCTCTCATCTTACAGGAGGGGCAGCCAGCCTTCTCTGCAATAGCCGCCTGCAACCTTGTCCTTGACTCGCGTGGATTGGTGCCACGTCGAGCTCTAAGGACAAAGAATCCATCGGGGCCTCTCACGTCCACAACACCTTTTTTTTATTTTTCGCCAGATTTTCTCGTGCAAGCAACAATTTCTTGGTCCTTGGAAAAATATTTGAATCAAAGATTGGATGGAAATTCTCGTTTCTGCCCTTGCCCTCGTCCAATTTTCATCCCTTTAACCCCCCAAAATCGAAAACCCTAGAATTTCTCTATATAAACCCCTCATTTGCTCCATTAAAGGGGTTGGATTTTTATTTTAGCAAAAAAATACAGAGAAAGGATTGAGCACTAGTATTTTAAATACAAGCTAAATACGTTTCGGAGGCAAATGATACAATAGTTTTAAGGTGTTTGGGTTCAGTTTTCTGCTCAAATTTCTTGTCCACTGTTCGTGTTCGAGTTCTTGTGGTAGGAAGGTCGGCTCCTTGCTCATCCCGTCCCCATTTGCTGCCCCAGAAAAGGTAAAGTTCCTTTCGATGCCAGCTCGTTCTGTCTACTTCTGTTTTGTGAAATGAGAGTTTACGTCTGTTGTTTCCCTTCTTCCCTGTTCTAGGATGCATCTGTTATTCCATTTGGTCTAGTATTGATGTTTAAAGTTTAGTTTTTTTGTTTGATATTGATATACTTTTAGTTTGAAATATAGAACGCATCTTTCGTGTAAGTCTAACTTCAGGAGCTCTTTCAATCAAAAGTTTTAGTTTTTCTTTTGATCTTTGTGTTTATCTGGTTTTCTCTACGTAGATATGCAATATTTTGATCCTCTCTTTTGGTCTGTTAATGTCATTTCTTTTCAAAATATGAGCAAAATTTTTAACTTTAATATGGATTTTGTATGTGTTGTTTCATCCATGGCTCATGATCTGTTGGCCTGTTTTCTTCATTTTTTTAGTCCCATGATTATTTTAAATGTTAGAAATATATGTTACGCTCGAGTTCATGTTTATTCTGCCTAAATGTTTAGTCAGAAATGTTCACCATTTGTAGTTAAAACTCATATGACACGAAGTCTTGTTACCGCTCAGACTATAGTTCGATTCAATCTTTGCTTTGCTTTCGAAGTCAATGTTTATTTCCTTTTTTCTGATCATTTCATCATGGTTGGCTGATTGTTTTCTCATAAATGTGTAAAGAGTTTCTTATTTGCATGAGTGTAGCATCAATACTGATTATGATCTTGTTATCTTAGTCTAAGTTTACTTTCGTGTTTTTTTTTGTTTGTTTGAAAGTGGGTCCATTTTCTGCATGTTAAGGGAGCACTAGATTAGCATGAGTTTTTGATTCCAGATTTCTTGATTAATGTGAGTTTGGTCCATAACTTTAGACATGAATTAGTTTAGTTGTTGACTCCTTTAATGTATTTATATAAGTTGTTAAATGTTTAAAAAGCTATGTTGAGATTGTGTAACAAGTGAGCATGATTCATATAATACTTACATGTGTTGTTATCTTAAAATATTATATTTAAATGATGTGGTTGTATGCTGCAAATCGATATTAATTAATTTAATTTTTGTTGAAGGAACTTTGCATTACGCTAATACTTTTTTTTGTATGTTGTATGTAAAATCCACCCGAGTTCACTATGAACTCCCACCTCCTTTCTTGCATTTCGGGAGGGCCATAAAGGCTCAAATTCCTTCATTCCGAGTCAGCCAGCTATCAAATTGAAGAACTAGGATCCGTAGATATTCGAGTTTAACTTGCTTGTTTCTTTAGAATTATATGTCCACCTTATTTTGATTTTCATGTCTCGCAATCTAAGTGTTGATTCATGTATGTGGAAATGAACCCGCTTTACTCAGAAGGAGAAATATTTGATGCGAGACGAGAGCTTTGTTTTGTTTTACACGGGAAGCGATAATCAATGTCTTAACTTGAATTTGGAAGTGTTTTGTTCATCTAATCTAGTCCATGTTATTTATTTCATTGGGTTATGTCACTGCTATTCTCTTCATATTGTTAGAAAAAAAATTATTTAATTAAACTAGCATGCTTAATATTAGTAGTCTAAGGATATTGAATTTGGTTCCTTTGTTACTTTCATTATTGATTTCTGGAAATGATATTAATTTTTCTTTGACTTTTTGCCCCATTACTGTCCATTGCCCAACAAATAAAAAAATATTAAGTCTTCACGAGTTTTCCATTTACATTAGTGTTTAAATGTTGTGTTGTTAATGACTCTGACATATGTTATTTCATTTTTTTATTCATTTTTTATCTTATCACTTCATTTCATTCCTAAAAGTGCTAATTCTGTAATTTGTTTATCGTTTGCATGTGAAATATGTCCGAGTTCTACATGAATTCCTATGTTCTTCCTCGTATCTCGAAATAGGCCAAGGAGGCCCAATTCTCTTTTATCGAGTCAACCGGATCAATAAAATTGAAGAATAGGTTTCCTAAAGCCGATGTACAGGTGTTCGGAGCGGATTAAAAAGCTGGATATGCATAATATACAACGATATACATCAGTTGTATACGATGTATATTGCATTAAAAATGGGCTAAATAGCCTCAAAATTTTAGCTTTGTATTTTGTTACCTTGGGCCTAAGTCCCCTTTGTCTTATTTATTATTATTTGCTAGCTTAGGGAAGGTGGAACTTGGGCCCAAAAACCTAAAGAAAAAATCAGCCTCTATATTAGTTTAGGACAGGTTGAAGTGGGCTAAGAAACTCAAATTCGAACTAGGCCCAAGTACTGGCCCAGGCCAACAGAAACCAAACTTGGGCCCAAATCTCCCTCTCTCGTTATTATATATTTTGTGTTAATTTTATTGTTAGTACATGTTTATTTGCTAATTAATTTTAAGGTTCTTAACTCATAATTCCAAAAGATAACCATTTTGAATCGATTACATATATTTTCCTAAAAGTTGAATAAGTATTTATTTCCTTACTTAAATTACTTTGAAGTTAGTTACTTAGTAATATCCTTATAATATTTCTCATTTCCCCTTTAATATGATTTTCAATCTTAAGTTGTTTATTTCTCAATTCAATTAAGCATGCTTTATCTTTAAAATAATTAGCCAAATAGTTAATTACCGAATAAATCGCTTGTTAGCGGGCATTTCGGGTGCTTTCAAACCCTTTCCAAAATGTTAATATGAACTCTGAACCCCCTTTGATATTTTCATTAGATTTCTGTTTAATCTTTTGAAAAAATAGTTTTCTTAATTTTCACTTTAAAAATTAAGTGACGACTCTTAAAATCCCGTCTATATATTTTTAAATAAAACATGTAGTACATCTGCAAAAGCTCAAATTGTTTCAATTTCTTATGGGGTTAAATGACTCTTACTTACAAGCAAGGTCTCAGATTTTGTTGATGAGCCCACTTCCATTAGTAAATCAAGCATATTCAATGATCACTGATCATGTCTGATGAGAGTCAAAAATCAGTAGTGACTACAACAGAAATATTAGGATATAATCTCAGTTCTGGCCAACAAACATATGAGTTAGCAATGTACTCAAGAAATGGTGGTACTCAGAAGTTCAAGAAAAGTGGGAATCTGTATTGTGATTATTGCAAGCTTAAGAATCACACTAGAGATAAGTGTTACAAGTTAATAGGGTATCCTCAAGATTTTAGGTTCAAAAGAAAGAGCCTAACACTGCATATAATGCAATGATGGAAAGTACAGGGTCTCTGGAACAGGTTCCTCACAAACATCTGACTACAGGTCATCCTACTCAAGTCACTACAAATGACTATGGGCAGTCTTCAAATGAAGGGAAAAATAAATTAGAAGCTTGTCATCTATCAAAGGGTCAATTTCAACAATTACTTCAGTTTCTAAACAAGCTCATTCAACTAATGTAGTAGGTAATAGATTGGGTACATACACTTGTTTCAATTCTACTACCAATAGTAGTTCTACTCCTTGTTGGATTATCGATACAGGTGCTACTAATCACATGTTGGCAGGCCTGAGCTCTTAAAACAAGTCCACTATTTGCAAGTCTGATAAGCTAAAGAAAGTACATTTACTCAATGGGGATGTTTCCTTAGTTGAGTTTATTGTTTCAAGTGTCCTACCTAACAATGATGTGGTCACTGGAGTTTTTCAAGCACCACAATTTCAATTCAACATGTTATCATTATCTAAACTCACTAAGGAACTGCAATGTTCTGTTACTTTTTTCTCTAACTTCTGTATATTTTAGGATCTCTCACATGGAAAGGTGAAGATGATTGGTAAAGAAGATGGTTGTCTATACATACTATCAAGCAATACAAGTTCAAGAGATGTCAATATTGCAACTAATTGTTCTATTCCATTACTAAGAGTAGATTCTAAACTAGATATAGACTTGTGGCATAGAAGATGTGGGCATGTATCTAGTTCAGCGTTAAAGAAAATGTTGTCATCAGATTTAAGTAGTATAATTGAGACAATCAATAAATACACTATTTGTCCTTGTGCTAAGCAAACAAGGATACCTTTCACAGTTAGCGCCTCTAAAAGTTCTATATGTTTTGATTTAGTTCATATGGATCTATGGGGCCCTTATAAAACTTCCACTCATGATGGAAACAAATACTTTCTTACTGTGGTAGATGACATGTCTAGATATATATGGATTTTTCTGTTGAAACTAAAATCTGATGTGTGTACCATTATTCAACAATTTCTAGTACATGTTAAAACACAATTTGATAACACTATTAAGTGCATAAGAGCAGATAATGGTACAAAATTCTTGAATAATATGTGCTCAACTATGTTTTACTTCTTTAGGCATTCTACATCAAACTACATGTGCTTATACCCCTCAGCAAAATGGTATTGTTGAAAGGAAACATAGACACATTCTTGAGCTTATAAGAGCTATTAGGTTGGAAACATTCCTATTAAATTTTGGAGTTTATGTGTTCAAGCTGTAGTATATATTATAAACAGAATTCCTAGTCATGTTATTAATAACAAAACTCCTTTTGCAAAGCTATTTAAAAAGCAAGCTACAGTGTCACATCTCAGAGTGTTAGGATATTTGTGTTTTGCTAAAATTATACAAGAAATTGATAAACTAAAGAGTAGGTCCAGAATGGTTGTTTATTTAGGATATGAAACTACTCAAAAAGGTTACTTGTTATATGATCTGACTTCTTATGTTTTGTTTGTACACAGAGATGTGATATTCAAGGAAGATATTTTTCCTTTCAAAACACAAGATCAACAGCATATACCTTTGTTCAAATCCACTGGTTTAAATGATGGACAACCAACTTTTGTCACTAACTCACTACATCAGCTACCCATTGCTGATCAGTCTCAGTTTCAGGGAACATGTTTATCTGAGGAAATATCTGCAGAAACCAACAATCCTGCACTAAATAGATATCAGGTTCATGTACATGGTCATTTAGTGATACAAGAAGAAAATAGAAGATCTGCAAATGGTAAGAAACCACCACTATGGATGAAAGATTTTGTATCTCTCCATGCTCAACATACTCCATATTCTTTGGATAAATACATGTCATATGACCAGGTAAGCCATTCCTATCAAACATATTTGTCTAAGGTCCCTACCAATACAGAACCTACAACATATAAAGAAGCAGTTATCCTAAGTGGGTTGAGGCAATGCAATCTGAGATGATGCACTACAAAATAATCATACATGGGAAGTAGTTACTCTTTCAAGGGGAAAGGTGTCTATAGGTTGCAAATGGATCTATAATATTAAGTATAAGAGCACGGGTGAACTATAGAGGTATAAGGCAAGGCTAGCAGCAAAAGGTTATAGCAAAAAAAAAAGGTATTGATTATAATGAGACATTCAGTCCAGTAGTGATGATGAAGACTGTGAAGACAATACTAACTATTGTAGCTCAAAGGCAATGGCACATTTATCAAATAGATGTGTGCAATGCTTTTCTAAAAGGAGACTTACCTGATGAGATTTACATGGACCTTCCTCAGGGATTTAAAAGTCAGGGGGGAAATAAAGTAGATAGACTCACTAAATCCCTCTATGGGCTAAAACAAGCACCAAGACAATGGAATGCAAAACTCTCTCAGGCATTACTGAAATTTGAGTTCAAACAAAGTGAATATGATCACTCTTTGTTCATCAAAAAGACAACAATAGGCATTGTACTTGTTCATCTATGTGGATGATATGTTGATCACTGGGAGTAGTCTACTTCTAATTGAAGAAACAAAGGATCAGTTGAAGCAAGCTTTCAAAATGAAAGACTTGAGAGATTTAAGGTACTTGTTAGGTATTGAGTTTGACAAATCAAAGCAAGGTATTCTAATGTATCAAAGGAAGTATGCACTAGAATTAATTTCTAAAAGTGTTCTAAGTGCAGCTAAACCAGCTGGAACTCCAATTGATACCAACTCAAAATTGACTACCAAACAATATGATGAAGAGAAACAGGAAGATGATCCACTGACTAATCAAGGAGCTTATCAAAGAATAGTTGGCAAACTACTCTATTTAACCATGACAAGACCTGACATCTCCTATGGGATTCAAACATTAAGTCAATGCCTACAACAACCTAAGAAGTCACATATGACTGCAACATCAAGGATTGTGAGATATGTAAAACACCAACTAGGGCAAGGCCTATTGCTGTCCAGCTACTTAAAGAATATTATCACTGCTTATTGTGATGCAGATTGGGCCTCTTTCCCTCTAACAAGAAGATCAATAACTGATTACTTTGTGCAGTATAAAGGGTCTCTAGTTTCATGGAAGTCAAAGAAACAAACAATTGTTTCTAAAAGTTCAGCTGAAGCTGAATACAAGAGCATTGTAACCACTGTAACATAAATTATATGGCTGAAAGGTTTAATGGAGGAACTTAGCATTGAAGTTTCACTACCTATCAACATACATAAGCTGCTATGCAATGTGCAACCAATCCAGTCTATCATGAGAGGACCAAACACATTGAGATTGATTGTCATTTTATAAGAGAGAAAACCACACAAGGATTAGTATCTACCAAGTACATTCCTACACAAGATCAACCAGCTGATCTGCTCACTAAAGGACTCACAAAATTGCAACTGCAACATCTCAGCTCTAAGCTAGGAGTTCTGAACATCTTCTCACTTCCCAGCTTGAGGGGGAGTGTTGAGAATGCGAAGAACAAGGCAAAATCAAATGTGTGAACCTGGTCCTTCGTATGTGTTCCCTAACCACTGTTACTGTGTAACTAACTTTCTATTAATTAGTTAATCAGTTACAATTAGTTGTAAATCGGTTAGGATCACATATCACAACTACTATAAAGAGGAGATCTACAATGTAACTACAATAAGATTGAATAACAAGAAAGAAAGTTACTCCTCCTTCTCTCTATTCTTCTCCTCCTTCTTCTCTTTAATCTTCATCTTCTTCTTCTTCATTGTTCATAAAAAAACTTCACTATAGCTATAAACCTTATTATGTCGGTTATCCTTACTATTTATGAATTTTTTTCAAAAAAATATTGTGTCCAAAGTAAAGATGATTAGACAGATTTCATTGAGTAGTATGCTACGAGAAGGTGTTTGGATATGGCATTGGGATGTATAGTATGGGAATGTATTATCAGTGCACATTACAGCTAAGATTGAATAACAAGAAAGAAAGTTACTCCTCATTCTCTCTATTCTTCTCCTCCTTCTCTTAAATCTTCATCTTCTTCTTCATTGTTCATAAACAACTTTACTATAGCTATAAACCTTATTATGTAGGTTATCTTTACTATTTATGAATTTTTTTCAAAAAAAATATTATGTCCAAAGTAAAGATGATTAGACAGATTTTGTTGAGTATTATGCTACGAGAAGGTGTTTTGATGTGGCATTGGGATATATAGTAAGGAAATGTATTATTAGTGCACATTACAACTTTTGAAAATTTATTCGGAGCCATTTCATTATCTCTTAAAATACATACTAACTTTGAGAGGATTATTGATGACTTATGATTAATTGGTGAAATAAGAAATGAATTCTTATAAAAGTCTTCCTATGATGTCTTCGCGTCAAGGAAATCATTATTATTCATTACTCGGTGAAATGCATTATTCTCTTCGATTCATATTAGTTAATCATTTTTCTTTTTATACGTATATTAAGAAATCATAAATAAAAGGATAGTTCTACCAATTCACCCCTAAGAACTTCTTTGGAACTTTAGAACAAGTGTGGACACTTTCACAAAGAATTAATTGTAAGGGTAATATGGAAAAAAATCAATTAAGACTTTCTTGATTTACTCTCTCTGTCCAACAATAGTTATCTACTATTGACTTGGTACACCCCTTAAGAAACTATAAATAGAAGGGTAATTTTACTACATCACCATTTGAATATAATAAATACAATGTCTTGAAAATGTAATAGGGAAATAATTATAATTAATGATAAGGGTAAATTAGGAACTACGTGTAAAATTATCCATGAATTTTATAAAGTGGACAAGTATTGTTGGATATCTATTTTTAGTATAGTGGACAAGTATTGTGGGACGGAAGGAGTAATAAGATGATAAACTAATACTCCCTATGTCCCTAATTACTTGTCCACTTTTCCTTTTATAGTTGTCCCTAATTACTTGTCCATTTTGACAAATCAAGAAAAGACAAAAAAAAATTACCTATTATACATTCAATTAAATGACTAATTACTTTGAAAAATGTAGAACTTTTCATTCACTTCATAATTAATAAGGGTAAAATGGTAAACTCACTACGTCATTAATTGTTTTCTTAATAGGTGTGTCAATTCAAAAGTGGACAAGTAATTAGGAACAGAAGGAGTAAGAGATAATTAATTTTACTTAGTATAATAATCAACTAATATGGGATAGTGAGAAGTATTTCTAAACAATGTTACAAGCAAAAAGAGTTTGGGCTACATAGAAAATCCACCCTTGCTATCATCGCAGATTGTTTCATTCACTGAAAATCAAATTACTAAATGATAAAAATTAAATACTCTTTCCATATCAAAATAAATGAATTGTTGGAGTATTGCACTACTTTTAAGAAAAGAATATTAAGAGCTGTTTAAATTAGTTTAAAAGTTGGCAAAACTTATTTTTAAGTCATTTTTTTACTTTTGAGAGTGTTTGACAAAGTTAAAAATAATTTAAAATAAGTTAAAAATCAAAAGTAACAGTCTCCCTATTTTTTATTTTTTGACTTAAAAAAGTCATTTTAAGTTTTATTTTTTATCTTTTTAACTTAAAACCCATTTTTTTCCGGTCAATCCAAACGGACTCTAAGACATTAATTAGACTTACTTTTCATTTTTATCTTTTTGAATTATTGTTAAATTACTCTTTAGAATAACTAAACATTAATTATGATAACTATCCCAATACTTCAAAGCAATTAGAGTTTCTTGAACTTATTACACACGAAATCCCAATGAAGGCCAAAAATGAAAGAAAATTTTAAAATCATTCTTGAAGATTGAATAATTAAGTTAATTTGAACTAGAAAAAGTGTGTGAATTTTAAAATGGAGGAAATATAATACAATTGTTGGAATGGAAATATTGATATGCGTTGCTAGAAGAGATTTCACTGGTGGGCGGTGGCAAAGAAAGGTTCTCAAATAAGTATTTAGTTAATTATTTACAGAGATTATAAGTATTTGGAAAGCTCTCAGTTAATTAAAGAGCGGCTTTGTTAATACTTAATAGTCGTGTGGTAATTGAAAGAGACAATTAAATAGTTATCAATCCTTGAAGGAAATATTTTTAATAATTTTTATTTTAATCCTCTTATTTATGATGGTAAGACATTAATGATATAATGTAGTCGAATGTAAATATAATAACTCAAACAAGGTTGAAATCAAATTTCATAAAGAATAGATATAAAACGCTTACTATTGGACTAATATCAAATTGTTAGTCAATTTCTATCATGTAAGGATTGAAAAGATTTTGTATAATTAAAGATTAAAGATTATAGTAAATAACTAATGAATGTAAAACTATATTGAGTAAAGTCATAAGGTTGTATCTCATTAATGTAAAATTATATTGAGTAAATTAATAAAGTTGTATGTCATTAATGGGCTGCATTGTTAGTTAGTTTTCGTACCATTATAAATATTCAAGTTCTAGATACGTATTTAATCTTTGTACTGTCACTTAATCTTTTTTTGTTATTTGAATTATCTATCCCCATATGATAACCATATAACTAACTATATGGGTTATTTGAATAAGAGCAACCGATTATATCAAGTAAATTCCATTATTCCTAATGCTAATTTGTCAAACAAAGGTATGTTGGAGCCTCGAGTTCATGCAAAACTTCATCTACCAAATCTTAATCCTCTCAAGCAAAATTAAGATATTATAAAGAAGTTAACATTCACAACCACTAATCAATAATTAAGAACGAAAAGAAGTTTGATATCTTACTACCATAATATCATGCCACACACAAAAATCTTATGAACATTATAACTACATTGGATTTCACAATCTTAGTAGAGAATTTAGCTACTTATATTGTAGAGTAAACAATCTATATATAATATAAAGGAGAAACATAGACAAGGTGATGTGGCACCTCTCTATGGCCTTCATTTATATTTATATTTTTTCTCCTTTTTTTGAGATTTTTTTCTTAATTCTTTTCATTAAATATTTTTTTTATTAAATAAAAAATTCAATCATATTTATTATTCTAATTATACCTAATGAGTTACAAAAAAACCACCATCTATTCATATTCTCTACTTAAATAGCATGACTATTCAACTCCTTTCTAACTATTCTTATGGATTATCAAATCTATAAATAACAATCATTCATGGAGATGTTGAATATTCATTTTTGCATTTTCTCATTATTAGTGTAGTTTTTTTTCTCTTTTTTTTTTATTTTTTTTATTCTTCATCTTTTTCATAAGAAATTATAGAAACGATAGTGACATGATATGTGCTTCACTTTGATGAAGATCAATGATATATTCTTCAAAGATTCATTACAAAGAGATGTTCACATTAGTTTAGTACAAGTTCATCGAANNCTTCATCTTTTTCATAAGAAATTATAGAAACGATAGTGACATGATATGTGCTCCACTTTGATGAAGATCAATGATATATTCTTCAAAGATTCATTACAAAGAGATGTTCACATTAGTTTAGTACAAGTTCATCGAAATGAAGAAGGAAGCTTCATTATGTTGAAAGATTCATCGATAATCACAGAAGTATAAAGTCTGAATGTTTTCAATAATTTAAAGATTCATTAATGTTTTATTTTGATTTTAATATTTTAAATTTTTGGCATGGTTGAAAGCTATATTATTTATGGTACATTTCTCATAGCTATTGGATATTGTTGTGCTTAAAAATCTATATATAATATAAGCTAAATGTTAGAAAATTCAAGTTGCACCTCTCTTTACCAAGGATTCTATTTATTCCGTTCCTCAAAATTTTGACAATTTTTTCAATTAATGTATTATTTTCATTTCAATATTCTAAAATTTTGCCATGGTTGAAAGGTATATTATCTATAGTAAAAAATAATAATATTATCTATAGTACATTTCTCATTGGTATTAGATATTGTTGTGCTTAAAAATCTATATATAATATAGGGAAAAGGGTTTGATATACCGCTCAACTTTATCATTTAGAGCTGATATACCCCTCATTATGAAAGTGACTCATATATGACCCTATTGTTATACAAATGGCTCACATATACCCTTTTTCTCTAACGGAAGTGAAAAAATTAATTTTAATTTAATATTTTAATTATTATTTTTTTAAAAAAAATATAATCCCATATGGGTATATTTAATCCTCCTCACTAGGGGTGTTCACAGTTTGGATAAAAACCGATCCAAACCGAAAAACCAAACCAAACCAATAAAATAAAACCGATTTTATTTGGGTTTGATTTGGTTTGATTTTAGATTTTTGAAAACCGGTAGTATTTGGTTTGGTTATGGTTTTATTCGAACAAACTGAAGAAATAACCGAACTGAACCGAACCGATGAATTATATACATATATTTTATTAATATACATACTTAATATATTGTTTTTATAAATAATTTGAAAGATCTTATATATGTTTTCATTAAAATTTCTTTATACTTTACTTATTGAAAGCAAGAATACCCAAGACGAAAACATTTATCTTATTGATTTCATGTAATATGAGTGTCTATGACAATTCTTTGTGGGACTGAAAATGTTATTGTCTCTTCCTTCTTGGCCAATATAGTGAACTTAAAGTTTTATTGATAGTAAATTCAGTGATCGAAAGTTCGGTAATTTAAGTCATTCTAACTATTTTTTTGTTTTGAATGGTTGTTGTCACCTTTTTCACATTTTGAATGAATTTTTTCTTTTATTTATGTGTATGGTTAATAACCGAATAACCGAACCAAACCAAACCGAAACCGATAACCACCAAATCGGTAAATGTATATTATATTTGGTTTGGTTTGATTTTGATAATTTTAAAACCAATTAAGTTGGTTTGGGTTTGGTTTTGACCAATAACCGATCCAAACCAATCCGTGAACACCCCTACTCCTCACACATAATTTTTTTTTTGACTTTTATTGTTTCAACAGCTAATTTAAAGTTATTATTTTGATGGTCAAATTTATTTATGTTTCACTAATTTTCTTGTAAACTTTATTATAGATGACCCAATTTTTTTTCAATACAAAAGCTAAATAACAATATAGTCGAAAAAAAAAGTTTTAAATTATAATATAGCCACACAAAAATTAATTTTAAAATTTTCTCTTTACACTAACGAACGAAAGAAAAAAATAAAATAAGAAAATCAAAAAATGATAATCAAAGACGTCAAAAAATAATTTATGTATAAAAAAGATTAAAATATACCTTGAAATTCGCTAGAAGGATCATATATACCCCTACATGATTTTTTTAAAAATTTAAAAGTCAAAAACATAAATTTAAAACTAATTTTTTCACTTCCGTTAAATGAATGATATATGTGAGCTCATTTTGTAACAGTAGGGGTATATGTGAGCCGTTTGTATAACGGTAAGGGTATATGAGAGCCACTTTCATAACGAGGGGTATATCAGCTCAAAATGGCAAAGCTGAGGGGTATATCAAACCCTTTTCCCTATAATATAAGCT
This sequence comes from Solanum stenotomum, assembly GCF_019186545.1. NCBI lineage: Eukaryota > Viridiplantae > Streptophyta > Magnoliopsida > Solanales > Solanaceae > Solanum > Solanum stenotomum. The sequence goes on along the minus strand of NC_064289.1, from coordinate 23,020,449 downwards.
AGAAGTTAGAAAAGTGAAGTTGCACCTCTCTTTGGCCAAGGCTCAAGGATTCTATTTATCTTTTTCCTCAATTTTTTTTGACAATTTTTCATTTTTTTTCTACTTACTTATTATTGTACAAAAATTAAATATATCAATTACTACTCATCTATTTACTGTTATACTTAAAAGTTTCAAAAATTATTTACAGTCATTATTATTCTTTATTACAAATAATTAAAAGTCTCAATATTTACTTCTTCAATCTTTCAAGATATTTATCTCTTTTTTTATTGTATTTTTTTTCCTCTTCCAATTTTGTTAAACACAATGGAGTAATACAAAAAAGAAGAAGTTGGTTTGCTTTCTTTCCTAATAAAACTTAGACACCCAACAAATGTTAGATAGTTCATGAGTTTTTTTTTTTTTGGTCTTCATTATTTTATTTTTTCTTCTTTTATTTATATTAATTTTTTTTATCTCCATAACTTATACTTATTGAACTTTTACTTTAATTAATATTATTAACTCATTTTCTTTAATTTTTCATATTCATAACCCCCAATTATTTAATTTCAAAATTTAAGATACCTTATGATGTTACTTTAATTTTGTCAATATCAATTCATATTTTTGGTTTCATAAGATTCCTACTCAAGATTATTATTTTTATTTCATATTTGAAATAGTGATATTTTATATTATTATTGTAATATCAGACTTATACTTTAGTTTGACTCCATAAAAAGTCTCTTGGATGTGGATAGAAGGGGAGCCGGATAAAAACTCAAAAATATGTGCATTGATTATGTAACTTTTTTTCATCTTTGTTTTTGTGATTATGAAATTAACAAAAATGCGTTATCTCTATAATTTTTTAAAATTTAGGTTCTTATAATTTTTTTAATCGTAGTAAACTACATTTTCACTTAGGCTCAAATTAGTTATTTGTAACTTTGCCAGAAATAGCTAACTTCGCTAAGAGACGTTCAAATTTTACTACTCATGGCTCAAAAAAATGTATATAAAATATTGAAATACATCGTTCTTAGGTGTTTCTTATGGTGAAGAACCATTTACATTTTCTTTAAATTTGTTCATTTCTTCTACTTTAAAAAAATTACCAAAAGAATAATATAAGATATACACGTAAATTAGCAATAGTGGTTTATTTAGATGATGATGATGAAAAATAAGAGAAAAATATTTATTTAGACGATGATGAAAAATAAGAGAAAAATCAAGGAAAATGAAAGGATTAAGTATCAAAGAAGAAATTCAATTGAAATATTTATCTCTTTTTCCTCATATTTTTAGTTTCATCATTTTTTTTAAAATAAAAAGAAGATTCATCAGATAAATTTAACATTTAATAAAAATAAGAAAAAAAAATCAAGTCCTTAAATATGTTTATTCGAATTATATGTATTAACATCATAATATATGATTTCTTTCTTAATAAGTCCGCCTTTTAATTTTGGAAAATATTTGATAATAAAAATGTAATTTACTTAAGCTCTAATTCTAAAAAAATATTTGTATTGTGATTTTATCATTTTTCTTATTTCTATAGTTGGTTTTTTATTTCTTGTATCATAATTAATTTCTAAAATAAATTTACATATATTTTATATAACTACGCGAAGTGCGGTAAATTCTCTCTAGAATATAACTTAAGACAACTTATAAACTTACCTTGAATATTAAAACTAAAAGAAATGATGGTGGTCTTCATTCAACAAGCTAGAGAGAAAAAACCTTGAAACTTGTCCAAAAATCTCTAAACTAATGTGCAAAAACTAAATACTAAAATCTAAAACTAAATTGTTGACTCATTACAGAAGAAATTTATGATTGTATTTTGCCTCGTGACTTGACCATCTCTAGTCTTATTGATATACCCTCTGAATATTTTTATGATCTGATCTGTAGTCTATTATTTCATCTATGATCATAGATCACTCTTTTTCTTGTAATTGTTTTAATTTTTTTTCTCCCTTTGTCTATTTGGATATGTAAAACCTATAAAATAATATTGAGCACTAAAACACATAAAAATAAGTGTAAGAACATGACGTAGTCGATTTCATCTCTAGTCTTATTGATATACCCATCTTTTATTTCTGATGTAGTCGATTTTTATTTGAATAATATTGAGAAGACGCTTTTTTGAGGAAAAAAATGGTGATATCTTATTCAAAATACTTAATTTTGTGTCATGTGATAAATGACGTGTCACGCTAAGTCAAGTGAAAGAACCAATTAAATTATGCCACATGTCAAAATGCCGTAACAGGCCTAGTCAAATAAAAGGCAAATGAAATTATGTCACGTGTACAAGTGACATATTTTGATTGATCAAATATGCTCATGCTATTTTAATCTGATTCATTGAAAAGATTTGTTCTCATCACAATTTTTTCATCCTACAACTATATTTAGGGATCTCATAATTCAGAAAAATTAAAGACCAGAAATCCAACAAGAAGCCAAAGAGAGCTTGTGGATCAAATCTCGCAGATTTCTCTCCAAGCTACAAACATTACAGCATGAGGTTATACACATTTGAGGTATCATTACTCCTGCCACATGTATATTCATTTTATTCAGAGATGAAATAATCAAACATCTTGAATACAATGAGGGGATTAAATTTCTTAAGTATGCACAACTCGCCTTAGATAATTTTTTTTAAAATGAGTATATTTCTTTTATATTTCCAGCCTATTTCAATTTTTTTAATTTATTGGTTGGAACACAGATATACTAACAGTTCTAGTCTCTAGGTTAGGGGTGGGCATGTTATGGTACAAGACGATATAGAAATATGAGTTCGATAATTTTAATTTAAAGCAATTATATCATCCATATCAAATTAATGCGGTATGATTCAATATGTTTAAGTTTGATTTCAGTATTTTACGATATGGTAAATCAGAAATTATAACTTGTTCGATTTCGACTTACATATAATCATATAATAGATAATTATGACTTCAATTTTTTACAAAACCTCTCAGTTATATCATACTACTTAAACATGTAGAAATATGTAAGAGAAAGTACAAGCAATTCTCTTCGTTAACTAATTACACAAAAAAACATTTTAATTACGATAGAATAATCAAAGTTGCAACATCTAACTAATTTTTGTACTAATATAAGATATAAATTTATTAGTATCATAATAATTAAATAATACATATAATTTTATACACTTCGATATGATATTCAATATTTCAATGTTATTTTTATAAATATCAAATATATATTGAATACCAAGAAAAATTAACATACATCTCAAATATTTTGATTTCAATATCTATCGTAACATATCCATCCCTCACTGCTCTGGGTGATAAAAAATTGTGGAATTATTGTGTCTATTTCTGGTTCTAAAGACAAAGATTAGGAATATCCTGGTCTGACTTTTTTTTGTAGAATTATATTTTGCCTTTTCTTTTTCCATCCATTGCTTAACTGTTCCGTTTATCCAGTCCAACAGATCATCTAAATGCCCTATATAATTATTGTATAAAATGTTTTTCTTATTTCACTTTGAGAATTAATAATAATATTGATTTAGTTGGTAACACGTAGTATTGAAAGTCATGTTAAGGCTTTTTTTTTTATCTTGCAGAATATAAATCACAAATACTTATACTGATCATGAATATTTTTTTTTTAATTGTTAATATTTTGTGTAAGTCAGAACCATACAAACAAATTGAAATGTCCGGTATTATCCTAACTTCAATTAAACTGACGCCTTTCTATTGTTTCACTTTCACCTTCCTCCATGAAAGGTCACTTTCAAATATACACCTCTACCACATTTTCAATAGTTTACATTCTTTTAAGGAAATGGGAACCTATGATTATTTTATATGAAATATTTCTGGTCATTAGAAAAACTTTGCATTTTGAAAAAAACAGGAGATTCTGCAAATGGAAGGAGAAATGGATGATTTCAGTGTTGAATGTTCGGATGAATTGCAAAAAATTGACTGGGAATATGAGTATGACGCGGCGTTTTTTTATGATTTCTCTACCCCGGAGTCGCCTTTTCAGGCTGCACAAGCCCAACGTTGGTTTGAAACTGCAGGCAACTATCCGCCTTCTCGTAAGACATACATAAATGAATTTTTTTGTTTTTTTGATGGTTGATTATTTTGTGTGCAAGTTATCTAAATTATATTCTTGTATTTCATTCACGGCATAATGAGAAAAAAGCAAAAAGAAAAAAGAATGTATAGTTTGATTATCATCATGCTATTTTTCTATCAGGTTTTAATTTGAAAAAAAGAAGAAGAAGAAAATGTGTATGAGTTGTTCAATACATTAAGTTGAAAAAAGGCCAATTTATTATGATCTTGTGTTATGCAAAATCAAAAGTTACTGGATGAGAATGCTCATATTGGACATTTCAGGGTTATAGTGAAGTTTTCTTAATATGATGTTTTCGAAAATGACCTTCTAAGGAAACAGAGTAAGTTACATTTCTGTTGAATTGTGTTAATCGTCTCATCTAACAGTTTATTGTTAAATTTTTGTGAACACTACTACATCAAAAGCTTACATTATTAAAGGGAAAACTGTTTTTTAAATTCACTGCATATTGGAAACAACCTCTCTACCCCATAAAGGTAGCCTGTAGGGTAAGACCAGTGTACATCCTACTCTTCCCAGACCCCACTTGTTGTATTGCAGTGGGTATGTTGTTGCTGTTGCTTCCCTTATACCTGCCAAATCTTAAAGATTATATTAGAGAGGGAATACTTGTGTTTTTTTTTCTAAAGTAATAAGTGTATTTTATTGTTTAACTTATTGCTGTTTCAGTATTCGTGCAATTTTGATTCGGTCTTGCTCTTCCCTTTAACTGTTTTTTATATTGATCCGCTAAGGAGAGTATTTGTTTGGTGGTACTGGTTTATAACTGTCCTCACTTTTTCTCCTCTGTTGCTTTTGGAACTTCTTAGCTCTCGTTGCAAAGTTAAATCTGGTGAAGGAGACCGCAGCAGCAGAATGTTCACTTGGTCCCTCCAGGTTACGAGAAGAACAAACCGCAAAATCAAGCAGCAGCAACTCCTCAAATATTCACACCGGTTCTGCTGTTTCATCCTATAAATCGAAAATTGAAGGTTAGGTTACTAGGCACTAGCAACACTTTTTGGGAATGACTCTCTAGTTATATGTTTGCTAAGGTTTTTCAGTTTTCCCTTTAGTTGATATCGGAGTGTAACATAAACTTGTATTGTTTCTACGTCTTCAGAACCATTATCCATTGATCGAATGGCTCATGAAAGTCCTAAAGCTAAGATAAACTCAGAGACCAGATCTTTCAAAGCTAGAGTTTCAACTTTAATGAATCCCACTGCTAGTCATTTGGCTAAACTAAGGTATGTCAAAAGATATTATAACTTCTTTTGATAGTTTTTATTCATTTCAAGGGTGATATATTGCGTAAGTGACTTTTAAAATTTTTGTCTTATAATCATTCTTGCCAAATGATTTCTGATCTCTACCTACTTCAATCAAAAACATTGAACATAAAAAAAATTACTGTAAATTCCTCTTCAGGCTTGTGTATGTTTGTCAAGTTCCCGTCTGTTCAATTTGTTAGTCTTATTCACTTGTAGGTTATTTCTTGAACCATATTTAACTTGACTAAACCTGCTAGTATTTAGCTTTTGCTATGTTTCTCATTGCTCAATTGTTAGGTCCCAGAAACCACCAAGCAAGGCCGATGAGAGAAGCTCATGGAATTCTTCAGTATCTTTTAATTTAGCTACCAAAAGACAAAAGCTAGAGAGTGGTTATCTGCGTAAGGTACATGCATTAGTTACTTTTTGTTGATACTATTTCTGTTATAGTGTGATTGAAACTGCTCTATCGATTCTAAAGCTATCCAAAAACAGAAGGGAATGAATTCTGATTTAGTCTATGTAATGAATTCTCTGTCAATTTAATGTTCCATCTGCCTCAACTCCGTCCATGGGATTTCTTTTTTACCCTGTGTATTCCAAGTTTAGATTGGAAGCTTTTATGTTATACTTCCTTTGTTACATAGATCTTTGTTGCAATGCCTTGTGAGTTCTGATGACTTGAAAAGGTATTTCCAAAGGACTACGTTAGTCTATCCACTATGAACTCAGTCTACTTGAGGAAAGTCGTCCCAGTCAGATGTAGTTATGGTCAGATACAAATGAAGCTAAAAGTTTGAAATTCCTTAGATGTACACAATATCTTCACTTTTTCTCTTTACTGACAACAGTAAGGTTTTGTGACATATTTATGAGGAAAAATACTTTGAAGTAACATATCCAACTATAATGTAAGAACTTGTCTGATACATTTTCAGTATCTGATGATGGTTTAGTTGAGTTAATTTTATCTTGTGTAAAAGGTCAAGCCCAGTGAAGCTTGTTAGGCAGTCAGAGTGAGTTGCTTGTGACAAAATTCAGCGGTTTGTGTTGATCTGCTTTTGCTAACAGTAGAAAACCTTGTCATTTGTATGTAAGCTCTTGAAATATTCTTTCGTCATCATTTCATCTTTCCAACCATGTTGCTCATTTAAAGAATCATCAAAGTTTGCTATTCACAAGAAATCCAAAAAGTCTAACGTAAATGATGAAAATCATTATTGAAAGATGTTATATTTAACACCTGATGAATCTCCCTTTGCTGTTTGTAGAATATTTATTCTGGTTTCAAGTTATCTAACTTGACACGTTCTTATTTAAGGTCACTATTCCTAGAGATCCTCAACTGGAAACCATGCAGAGGGCGCTAAGACGAAGGTATGTAGTTGAGAAGTATAGTATCCCACATAGGGTATAAAAGCACATCATTGGCTACTTTAGTCACTCTTTACAGATTTTGGCGCAGAGATGCTCAGATTGTTTCAAGAATTTTAATTCGGTGGATTTCTTGAGTTGTTTATCCCTTTACTAACAGTTGAATGATCAACTTATGATTTGTTTCTAAAAATTTCAGGTGCAAGAATGATTCAGAGTCGAGTGAAAATGCAAAAGCTAAAGGCCAGCCTTCAAAAGCACAACCCTTGAACACAAAAGTTGGTAGTTTGAGATATTGCTCTCTTCCGAAACTTTATAAAATTATTTTAACAGCATTAGCATATAAGTTACTTCAAATCTCTCATCTAAGACTTGTTCTTTGTGCTTTCTCTAGATTCTCAAAGCTCTTGTATTACCTCCTCATCCGAAGACTGCATTGAGATCAACAGAGTTTCATGTAATTACACATAGCTCTATCCTCTGCTCCAATTCTCCTCATTACTGCTAAATCGATGAAGACTTTGAAAGAAATTGTGTTGCATACTTACCAATCTCAATCCGCTTCTTCATGTCTTTAGGTTTTTAAGTTGAAGACTATGGAGAGGGCCTCGAGAAATTCATCTGCTAATGTAGGTCACTGTCCTTCCACAGCATTCTTATAGAATATAGCAAATTTTGACACAGAAATTTTAAATGATATATACAAGTTTTTTACTGTACAACTGTTAGTTAGTCTCACTCAGTTTCACACATACGGATTTGCCTGTATATGTAGAGGGTTTTACGGAATATTTTAAAAACTAAACAACTAAATGATGAATTCTGAAAACTATANATTAGCATATAATTTACTCAAATCTCTCATCTAAGACTTGTTCTTTGTGCTTTCTCTAGATTCTCAAAGCTCCTGTATTACCTCCTCATCCGAAGACCGCATTGAGATCAACAGAGTTTCATGTAATTACACATAGCTCTATCCTCTGCTCCAATTCTCCTCATTACTGCTAAATTGATGAAGACTTTGAAAGAAATTGTGTTGCATACTTACCAATCTCAATCCGCTTCTTCATGTCTTTAGGTTTTTAAGTTGAAGACTATGGAGAGGGCCTCGAGAAATTCATCTGCTAATGTAGGTCACTGTCCTTCCACAGCATTCTTATAGAATATAGCAAATTTTGACACAGAAATTTTAAATGATATATACAAGTTTTTTACTGTACAACTATTAGTTAGTCTCACTCAGTTTCACACATACGGATTTGCCTGTATATGTAGAGGGTTTTACGGAATATTTTAAAAACTAAACAACTAAATGATGAATTCTGAAAACTATATAAATTGATAGAAGCTAATATCTTTATGTTGGGTTATTGCAGTTGTCAAACAGCCAAAATGCTGAGTCTGCCGTACTTAGCACTTCTGTGGATTTTAAAAGGTTGGATCGATAGGTTTATCTCCTCATCCAGTAGTTGAATGAGAAGAATTTCGTGTATACTAAGTTGTATTTTGTTTGTTTTTCTATTAAACTGAACTAACTATTTTAAAAACTCAAATCATCTCTTCAAAAGTTTATCCTCCAGGGATCATTTGTGATCTCCTCGCGGAATAAAAAATCAACTATGTAGATCATCCATTTTACTTTTATGATTCACCAGATGGTTTAAGCACACCTATGTTTGCATTGTTTTCTCAGACCTAACACTCAGAATGCTGCGAAGCAGGGGAATTCTGTAACAACGATCAAATCAAAAGCTTTAAGATGCAACAAGGTACCATCAATCTAACCATGTGAGCTGTCTTTTGTGTTCTCTTTTAGAGTTTATGGAATATGCTAATTGTGAAACTATATCATGTCTTCATACAGATCTTCCCTAGTAGAGAAGATACTAGAATATGTGAAAACATTGGAGAAAGAAGTACAACCTCAATGGTAATGCACGATCACTTTGTTTACTTTTATCGATCTTCCATTAAGTATAGTTTCTTTCTCTGCTATTACATGAGGCTCTTATGAGTTATGTCCTATCCTTCCACAGGATTGTAATTCTACAGTCGATACGAGGCTTCCAATGCATCCACCAGTAGAACTGTTTAATAAGGTATGTGCTTCAACATGAAAGTAATTTAGTCATATCCGATTGCTTTTAACTGTCTGTATATGATCTTAAACATGAATTGAATGTATTATATATCTTTATATTCATCATCTTACTCATGTCTTCCAGCCAACTAATTTCAATCGTCGTTTTGTTTTTAATCTCAGTTGTCCCTTAGATTTGAAAGAGAAAGTAGTGTAGTATCTGATCAGCCAAAAATCTATGCATCTTGAAAGATGCATTAGAAGTTTTTTAAAGAGGAATTTATTCTTGTACCTGCTGCATTCGGAAGCCAAATCAGTGTGCTCCACAAGGGGCACCGCACACCAAGGATTGGATACTAGTCCAGCATGAAAAGGTACCTGTTTCTTCAATTTCATGAATAAGAAAACAGATAGTAAGAATGTAAGATACATTAATTGTTGATACTCCCTCCGTTTCAATTTGTTTGTCTGGTTTTGACTAGGCACAAAGTTTAAAAAAGTAAAGAAGACTTTTGATTTTAAACATGTCACGTGGAAAGTTAGAATTAAAGAGTTACCGAAAAAAAGGAAAGAGACATTCTTTTTTAAATGGAATAAAAAGGAAGGTAAGACAAACAAATTGAAACGGGAGAGTATTATTGAAAATAGTCATTGAATGCCTAACTATCTTATTGTTTGCCTGACCTTCTCTTTAATCTTTGTACTGATCACTCAGGTACTTGGAATACTATAAGAAGAATGTATGATCCAAGAAGTTCATTTCTTAGGTCCATCTGGCTGTTGTTCGGGATTGTATTTCTTCAAGTTGTTTATTTGAAGTAGAGAATTTATAGAACTTCTAAGATTAGAGAACCTACTTTCTTGGATATTGGAACGAGAAGAGTCTAAATGGAACGAAATGTATAGTGATGATTAATAGTCGACTCCAACTAACTTTGGATCGAGGCTTATTTAGTTGTTGTTATCGTTGTCGTTGTTGCTGCTTGATCAGATAAATGGAAACTGGAAAGGAAGGCATCTTTCTGGCACACAATCAAGCTCAACTGCTAAGCAAAGTACTGAAGGTTGGAAAAGAAAGTTACTTAGCTTTGCAAATTAAGCAAGAAAAGATATACTAGGTTGAATAAAAATATATAATCAACAAATGAATTTGATTAATGTTTATATGTTCTTTCAAATTTTTAATGCAAAAATAATAAAAGGGCATGCTGAGGAAAAATTCCAAAAATATGAAGAAAACAGTAGTTCATAGTGTTTATTCCGTATCTAATTGTAAAGACTATTTTATTTTCAGAAGTTTAACCCATGCTTTTTGTTTCTCAGCTTCCGCATAATTCAATGTTCAATCTTAGAGCTTGTCAAGTCAAGAGCGACCTCCTCTTTCTTGCTTCATTCAAGCGACCCCCTCTTTCTTGACCCATTTACGATGCATACACATATATAATATCTCTCTATTTTATTTTTTTTTGTATAATTTGTATGTATAGAATACTCTTATTATACACTTTATTTTGGTAACCCCCTCTTTTTTTAACCTAAATATTATATACCTATAGTATACAATGTATATTTATATATAATCTCTGTATAATTTTTGTCTAGTCTGTGTATATAAACAAGAAAAGGAAAAACATAGAAAAAAATAAGCCAACAAACCAAAATGCATCCGGAAGTTTGGAATAATGAAATGCAAGGGAGACTGTTTCTGATGAACTCTCAACTGAAGAAAAAATAGGCCGAAAACAAAGGAGTAACAAGAGTACAAGCAACATCAAACAATAACAAAAACAATAAATTGTAACAAAACAATGCAATAATCTAGGCACAAAGAATCAATAAATAGTAACATCAAGTGAATTAGGATAAGAAACTACATGAGCAATACACTACTAATATGAACGGATCGAACATCAAGACAATACACTGCTACCTACTATTCTTCCCTTCTATCTAAGGTCATATCCTGGGTAGGCTAGAGTTGCGTCATGTCCATTCTAATCACCTTCCCTTAATACTTTTTTGGCTACTTCTACCTCTTCTTATACCCACTTTATCCAACCTTTTGCACCTCTTTACTGGAGCAGCTACGCATGCCTCTTCACACACCCAAACTATATATCTCATCCTCGCTTTACTCATCTCATAGCTACACCCACCTTGACTCGAATATCTTCATTCCTAATCTTATATTCCCTTCGATATTAGTTGATCATTTTCCATTTTACACACATATTAAGAAATCACATATAAGAAGATAATTTTACTAATTCACCCCTTAAAAGTATCTTGAATTTTTTACAAACAAGTGTGAACACTTTCAAAAAGAATTAATTGCAAGGGTAATATAGAAAAATTTTAATTAATACTTTCTTGATTTAGTAAGGTGAATAACTAATATGAGACAATTATTTTAGTAAGATGATCAATTATAATATGGGATAGAGGGAGTAGCTCTTAGTATACCAGCACATCCTTCACATCATCCTCATTTTCACAACTTGCATCTTTTGAAAATGAAAGTGCTTGTTTAGACATAAAAAAAAAACTTCACCCCATTGTAGTATTTGAATAAGATTAAAAATAAAATACTTTCAAGTACTATATATATTATAATAGTAAAATATTGAAAAATTATATTTTAAAACCTATAACTTAGGGCTGGACATTCATATTTCGATTCGATTTTTATTTTTTTATTTTGATTTTTCAATTTTTGGTTACAGGATTTTGGTGTACTGAACATTAAATCATATTAATTAAGTTCGGTTCGATTTTTTATAATTTGGTTAAGTTTGATTTCGATCTATTAAATTTGACTTTGTCTGTTATGGGCTTGTTTAATGAGCTTTTTCAATCTTATGATTTTTTTGTTCAATTTTTCAGTTTAATGGGCTAAAAATAAGAATACGAATCCGTTTGACCCTAAGAATACTTGGGAAAACTTGGGAAGTGATGTTTGGTTATATAACTTGACAAATATATTTGCCAAGTATCACAAGTTCCCAAATACTAGAAAAAACTAGTATTTGAGCCAAGTTCTAATATTTGAGAATTTTAAAAAATTTAAAAATTACCCCAAACTTTTATATTTTATAAAAATACCATTATTTATTAATTCCATCTAATATTTGTTATTACCTCCTCCGAAAAAGTTTGAGTTCTAATTTGAGTGATAAAATTGAGAAAAAATAATAATTTGTGTTTAATGAACTATAATTATAACTGAATCAGGGATAAATTTGAGTACGCGATTAATAAATTGTCTTGCCTATATTGTTATTTTGTTATTGTTGATTGTTATCAATTATATTATATGGTTATTTTTAACGGAACATATTCATTATGAAATGATAATATAAATATATGAGGTGTTTAAATAATTTTTAAAACTTATGAGTATGAATATGTTTTAAAATAGACAAATATTCTTGAAAAACTTGAGGCCAAGCACATGGTGTAATTTCACCAAAAACTTGATCCCAAATATTATTTGCCTAAAATATTTGGAAACTTGGGCTAAATGCTAAACCTATACTATACTAACAACCAACAGTAAGTAGTGGACTAAAAAATTTTACAAACCCTAAAAGAATCCAAATTACATTTGTACCAATATATAAATTTCGATTAAATCAAAATACAAAATTACATATAAATCATGTAATCAAAAATTGAACCATAATATTTAAATAAAAAAAACCAAATTAATTTAATTCGATTAGATATTTTGATATTTATGCTCACCCCAACTATAAGCATAATAACTTGTGCTTATTAGCGGCTAGTCTAATTAAATTCTTCTAGCCCTAAAACTGACTTTCACTCCAAAATGTCCAAAAATATCTTACGACACTCCCTTAAAAATATCTTTGGTTGAGTCTATTAAATCGGACGGTTACCATTGATTTAATCAGCTCTCATCAACCCTATAAAAACTCAAACCCTAAACCCAGCCTCCTCCTCTTTCCTCTCCTGCTTCTGCGCCTTACTGCAGAATACACCGTTTTCGGCAGGAGAGCAATTCCCCTCACACCAAATTTATCATGCCTGCACTTGTTGTAACTGAAGAAACAATGGCCTCCGAGGTATCCAAAAAGAAAATGAAGAAGACACCCAAAACTGATCTTGAAACTCCTATTGATAAGAAAACCAAAGAGAAAAAGTCAAAAAAATCCAAGATTGATTCTGGGTCTGATTCAGAGGACGCAAAAAGGAGTAAAAAGAAAGAGAAAAAGCGAAAAGCCTTGGACTTGGATGGTGAGAAGAGTGATACGAGCTCAGAGATATGCGAGCCGGTAGATTTGAAGAAGAATAAAAAGGCTAAATTGGACGAGGAAGAAGTGATGGTTGAGAAGAAAGTGGAGGATCCTAATGCTTTGTCTAATTTTAGGATTTCAAAGCCTTTAAAAGAGGCTTTGAATTCTAAGGGAATAGACGCACTTTTTCCTATTCAAGCTATGACTTTTGATGATATTCTTGATGGATGTGATTTGGTTGGTCGAGCTCGTACTGGTCAGGTATGAATTCAGCTCTTGATTCTATCATGCATATTTATTATTTACTTGCCGTGCTTTAATTATGTAAATATTGGATGAGTTTTAATGGAGTACCAGTTTGTATAGGACTAACACTTTGTTTGGATAATTGTTACAAATTGTTTCATAATGGATTGCATTATATTGTATTATGTTGTATTGTAATGTATTGATGCATTATATTGGATACACATATTTCTTACCATGATGTCCATTAGGAAGAGACCTAGAGACCCTAAATTGTTTGTAAGGTTCTTTGGTCTCTTGCTGCTAGAGATGCACAGATGCACATGTTTCGTTTGATGAGAAGCTTACTTTTGGATTGTGATAAAGGTTCTTTGATTTCTTTATTGTCATATATACAGATTACCCTTTTGAAGAAAAGTTTATATATAAATTATGAGCTGCATGTTTCATATTATAAATTATTCATCAATCAAGAATTTAAGCTAAATGGCAATAGTGAAATTTAGTCCTCATGTTATGAATGCTAATGGTAAATTGATTTTCCTATTCCTTTTGCCGCTGCCAGAAATTTCATGATAATGATTCTGACTATTTTGGTTAACTAGATTGTAAAGCAGAGATATGACTTGACTTCAATTTGTGCTTCTGTATTTGCAGGGTAAAACGTTGGCCTTTGTTTTGCCCATTTTGGAGTCCCTAACAAATGGTCCTACTAAAGCATTGCGAAAAACAGGATATGGGAAGGCTCCTAGTGTTCTGGTGCTTTTACCTACTAGGGAATTGGCACTTCAGGTATATATTATCAGCCTTCTCTGTTAACCAATGGGTTGCATTTCTTGTATGTAGCATCTTGTTAATTTGTTAAGTGCAGGTGTTTGCTGACTTTGAAGTTTATGGCCGAGCTGTTGGGCTCACTTCGTGCTGTCTGTATGGAAATTCTCCTATGGGGCCACAACAGGCTCAACTAAAAAGAGGAGTTGACATTGTAGTGGGTACTCCTGGAAGGGTTAAGGTAGGGTTTGCTGATATACAAGTTGAATTTCATTCACTTTTATGGAGTGAAAATTGACTGCTTCAAAATTCTGCTGCAGGACCACATTGAAAGGGGAAATATTGATTTCAGGTCTTTAAAGTTCCGTGTTCTTGATGAAGTCGATGAAATGTTAAAAATTGGTTTTGTAGATGATGTCGAATTTATTTTAGGTATGCATGAGTCAGAAATCTCTTCCTACAGAAGTTGTGGTTTCTTACCCCTCCATATCTATACTATGCTGTTACAGATGTTAGGATGAAATTCTTTGACAGCTGAAATTTTCCAGTGCATTACTGTTCTGTTGTGGGATTTTCTATTTTATGGTTATTGACACGTTTATGCTTTTCTGTTTGTATTATTCCTTTGTGATTCAAAGGCAAGGTCGAAGATGCAAGCCTAGTTCAAACCGTTCTTTTCAGTGCCACTTTGCCAGTCTGGGTGAAGCATGTATGTTAGTTGTACCTTTTGTTTTTGAATTCATAATATAGTATCCTGTATTATCAGTTCAATTGTTCTCTGCCTAAAGCTTGGTAAACAAACCACCTTGAAGTTGGAAATTAGAGGGTGCGTGGGGATGTACAACTGCTGTGCTCTTAGCTTGCACTTCCTTCTCTCTTACTGAAACATGTTTTTGGTGCCAGATTGCTTCTAAGTTTCTGAAACCAGATAAGAAAACGGCTGACCTTGTTGGTAATGAGAAAATGAAAGCCAGTAAAAATGTGAGGCATATTATTATTCCATGCTCTAGTTCTGCAAGACCTCAGCTGATTCCTGATATCATTCGGTGCTACGGCAGGTTGGTTGCTTCTCATTTTCCTGTGTCTTCCATTTAAAGCATGACATGAACCTCTGAAATGATTATAAATTTTTTGTTCTATGAAAAATTAGTGGAGGCCGCACCATTATTTTTACTGAGACAAGGGCCCTAGCTTCAGAGCTAGCTGGCTTATTGCCTGGGGCAAGTGCTTTGCATGGGGAGATACAACAGAACCAGCGTGAGGTAGAATTTTCTGAAATACATGCTTTATTTTACTGTGCTCTCCTCATCTTCCACCATCTTTTCAGGTTCTCCCCTTCCGTTTAGAAGGATATCAATTCCTCAGAATTAACCACCTTACACTGTTGATTATACAAATATAAAATATGCAGTATTTGTCATCAACTTCCAGACTCATTAACAAATTGATAATTATGTGCAAGTCTAGTCTCATAGTAACAACTAACAACCCTTTATCATTTTCACATGTTCTCAGGCTACACTTAAAGGATTCAGATCAGGAAAATTCATGACATTAGTGGCCACAAATGTAGCAGCCCGTGGATTGGATATCGATGATGTTCAGTTAATTATCCAGGTTTGTTACCACATTCATGTTCCATGCTTGATTCTTAAAGTTTATTGGTATTTGAGTGCTGATTGTGATTAATATTTCTGTTCGTAAAGTGCGAAGCCACTAGTGATGTTGAAGCATACATTCATCGATCTGGAAGGACAGGACGGGCAGGTGAGTTTCTGATGTTGGAATTGCTTTCATTAGCTTACATAAATTAGGGAGCATTCTCACTAACTTTATTTTTCTGTCACATTCTAGGAAAGAGTGGTGTGGCTGTAATGCTGTATGATCCAAGGAAGTCCAACATTTCTAGAATTGAAAAAGAATCTGGTGTGACGTTTGAGCATTTATCTGCTCCTCAGCCAGCTGATGTTGCCAAGGCAGCTGGGAAAGAAGCTGCTGATATAATTGCGGATATTTCCGATAGGTATGGTTTTCATTTGTGCCTGGTTAATTTCAAATGTATCATTTTATTAATTTTCATTTCAACTCTCTATAGTGTCATACCTGCATTTAAGGATGCTGCAGAGGAGCTTCTGAATACTTCTGACCTATCACCAGCAGAGTTGCTTGCGAAAGCTCTTGCCAAGGCTGCTGTATGTTTCTGTTGTCTTTATTTATTCTCTCTGGGAGGCAAGCCTGATCTTACTGTTGACCAACTTGTGTCTTACTTTCCAGGGCTATTCTGAGATCAAGACTCGATCGCTTCTTACTTCTATGGAGAACTGTGTTACTCTGCTTCTCGAGTGTGGGAGACCCATCTTCTCACCTTCGTGAGTATTTAAAATTTGAAATATGTTGTTTATTGAATTTCAAGTATGAATTGTGGCTTGTGCACTTCAATGCCTCAAATTGTGGGTGTGTTCGGTATTGAAGGAAAATGTTTGCTTGGAGAATGATTTTCACAAAAATAAGTGGTTTCTTACTAATATTAATGTTTGGTATCTAAGCAAAAAGTATTATCCTAAAAACTTCTGTACATAATCTTGACAAATATTATTGGGGTGTGTGGGGTGGTGCACCATGGGGCTAACAGGGGTGGTTGAATATAAACACCTCTTTTGAATGCGCAAGCAAGGATGTAGGCAGGGAACCAAGAATGTTCATAGTCTCACATCAGTGTTTCTACCCATTTATATAAAATTAGCTACAAAATGAAGTTGGTAAAGGAATTTCACTAAATGGATTCATGAACAAGTTTCTCATTGTTCCCAATAGGAAGTAGTGAATTACATTACAGGTTTACTGCATCTTGCTCAGAGATTCATTGTGCTAAGCAGTGGTCTTAATTTACATCAAACTGACCTAAATTTATTTCGAGACATGATTGCCATAGCAGAGCCTTATAAACTGTTGTCATGTTCAGTCCAATGATTCTGATTTTATTTACTGTCATATCATTGGCAGCTTTGTCTATAGTGTCCTGAGGAGGTTCCTGCCTGAGGAGAAAGTTGAATCAATCAATGGTCTTACTTTGACAGCCGATGGAAAGGGGGCAGTTTTTGATGTAGCTGCTGAGCACTTGGATGAATTTCTCTCAGGTAGAGTTCTCCATTTTTCTGCAGATGATTCAATGAACATGTCACATTATAATCATTCAACAGTAGTGATAAAATTTGTTCTTACGTTTAATTCAGTCATTAGAGTTGTTCACTTTATTTTTATCATTCCTTTTTATTTTTATTATGTTTGTGTTTAGGCAGGTTAGCTCTGCCTAGTTTGTATATTTGATTAATGGGGGATCATAACTGTTGTTGCTTTTCTAATATCTTCTTCTCCCTCTTTATCTTTTCCTGTGGGATTTTCAGGCCACAAAACTGCACATGGGGTAAATTTAGAGGTAGTGGAAGCGCTGCCTCCTTTGCAAGAGAGAGAGAAGCCAAGAGGTGGAAGATTTGGAGGTGGTGGCCGTGGTGGTGGCTTCGGTAACAGAAGAGGCGGAGGTGGCTTTTCTGGAGGAAGAGGTAATGGCAACTATGGTCGCAGATGGTAAGGAATGGTGACAATTTTTTTGACAGCTGACGATACAATAGTGTTCACGGCTGCGTTCAAAATTTTGGTATAGTGTGAAGAAAATGTATGAGACTTCAGTAAGGTTTCTTCTGTATTAATTTTACTAATTTATATAGGTTTCTCCTCCCTGTACCCTGCTTCATTCTGCTTTTCGCTAGTTGGCTTTCTTGTAGGGAAAAGAATTGTAGTATTCCGTGTTTTACGATATGTTTGGTTAGACACTTTTAAGTTATTATTTATTTTGTATGGTATTGTTACCTGAAGAAAACAGATTCAATTCAAGTTCAATTATATGATTCACAGTCTAATTTTGAAAATGGAATGTTTGATTCTATCACCAGTCTAATTTTCTTGCATTAGAACTAAGTTTTCTTTACTCCAATATTTCTTGCATCCCTGCTACTTGATTTGCTTCACGATAACAATGTTACGATTGATCCTTTGGGCAGTATATCTTGGACTACAACGATGGTTTTATTCAGATGTTGGGGGAGAATAGAAATACATTTTGAATGGTATGATATTTTCTTCAGCAAAGATGAGTTCTCTTTAATCTTGCTAAACTCTAAACAGTGGCAGTTGAGAAAGTCACACTGGAGTAAGTATATGCCACCTAACTATTTAGGAAATTATTAATATGATAAAAGATTTTCTGTTTTTATCTACTGAAAAAATAATGACCTTTTAAATCTAAGAATCAACTTATTTTTTATTTTATCCTTGCTAAAAGATATTTTTACAAATCATATAAATATTAAGATTATAAGTTTTAAAATCTTATAGACACAAATTAATGTTTATGACAACAAATTTCGAAAATCCTCGTGTCTATGAATTCGAACTCTATCAAATACATTGAAATAGATGGAGTATTATTTAATTCAGAAAATGACATAAATGGACGAATGTTTGAGGTATATTTATAGTACTCTCTTAAATAGTGTACTACTTTAAGCAATTTTGATCCCTTAAATTTATTCATTTTTTATCTCCATTAAATAATATAATATAATCATTTGTAAATTTTGTTGAAAACTAAGGAAATATTTTTATTTTGGCTAGAACTCACTTTCAAGGAAGTATAATTTTGTTATTTAAGGTCTATTTTCTAAAGTGCGTTCCAACTTTAGATTTTTTGCTATTTTTGGTGTTTAGCATGGTTTGTGTTGCGATTTTTAAGATTTACAAGACTTTTATGCTATTTTTAATTTAATTTCTAAAATTTAACGGACAAAATTTGCTAAAATATTTTAAAAATTTAAAAGAATTAAATTACTCAAAAATAAATTTTATAAAATTACTTAAAACGCATGCCAAACGTAAGGAATTAATTTTACCTAAATACACAACTTATTTTACCATAATCTCTAATATTCTCTACCACTTGAAAAAAAAAATTACAAAAAATTCTATCTCTCCTATTCTCGGATCCATCATTTTACGCGATGTATAGGTCGGATACATCACTTTACGCAATATATCGGTATGATACATCACTTTAAGCCATGTATCGAGACGTACACGAGGTATCTGGACATTGAGTGATGTATTCGAAATTGAGACGTGATGTATCAGAATGTTGAGGAATGTATCCGAAATCAAGACGCGATGTATCAGGACGTTTTGGGATGTATCCTGCAGACACACAAATTATTCTAAGCGAATCGAGGGTCTACTGATGCCAATTGGATATCAACCACCAGAGTTGCAACAATTTGATGGAAGCGAAAATCCAAGGCAACATATTGCCCATTTCGTTGAGACTTGTAGCAGTGCCAGTACACATGGTGATCTTCTTGTCAAGCAGTTTGTTCGTTCTTTAAAAGAAAACGCCTTTGATTGGTATACAGACTTAGAGCATGAATCAATTGATTGTTGGGAGCAATTGAAAAATCAATTTCTCAATCGTTTTTACAATACCCCTCGTACAGTGATCATGATGGAATTGACAAATACAAAACAAAGTAAGGATGAACCCGTAGTGGACTACATCAATCGTTGGCGAATGTTGAGCTTAGATTGCAAGGACCAACTTTCTGAAATCTCTGCAGTTGAAATTTGCATACAAGGAATACATTGGGGCCTTGTATTTATCCTTCAAGGAATTAAGCGTCGAACTTTTGAAGAACTAGCTACACACGCTCATGACATGGAGTTTAGCATTGCAAGCCATGAAAAGATATCACATGTCTTTGATCCAAGGAAAGAAGATGCACAGTTCAAAGAGTCATTAGACTACACAACTAATGAGTCCATGACGGTAACCACGACTTTTATGAAGGCCTTCACGAGACAAAAGTTGAAAGAGATCGCGGCGCATCAACAAACGCGAGAAGTGAAAAATCAATCTAGTTTGCAGGAGTTACAAGCAAAAGAGTATCCCTTTCTGGACTTTGACATTCCTGTGATTCTTGATGAGCTGCTAACCAAAAAAGTCATTGCACTCTCAGAATCAAAGCGACCCAAAAAATCCAATAAAGTTAATGATCCTATGTATTGCAAATTTCACCACATCGTTGGTTATCACACCACAAAATGCTTCATTCTGAAGGAAAAGATCATGACATTGATACGAGAGGGAAAGATCATCATAAAAAGGATTCAATTTCAAATGTCCTACGTGCTGTGGTATCGCCAAAGAATTGAGGAAGGTGTCATCATACTACAAAGAAGAGAGTAGTGACACTTGGACTTTGGTCGCTCTCAAAAGGCAAAAGCATCAAGGGACTTCTAAACTCCGACATTCAAAAGTCGACACAAAATCAAGTACAAATCAGCTTCAACAATGCGGACGCATAAAATTCAACACCAAATCAAAGTACATTAATTCTTCATCACAAAAGGTTAGAATGATAGTTACATTGATGGAATTCTTCCCTGAAATGCTCCTTGACGTACGAGCCTAAACTACAAGTTGAAACGCTTCTCAACGCACGAGCCTAAATTGCAAGTTGAAATGCTCATCGATGTACAAGCCTAAACTACAAGTTGAAATGCTCCTTGACGTACGAGCCTAAACTGCAAATTGAAATGCTCCTCGACATAAGAGCCTAAACTGCAAGTTACAACGGTCCTTAAGGTATGAGCATAAACTGCACATTACTCCTGGCCCGCAAGAGTATAAAATGTGTACGGTCCAAAAAAAAACTGAAATAAAATAAATAAAACTCATCATCTTGAACTGTGATATGACTTGATCCTCTTCACTGAGGTACGTAGGCTCTTGGAGTAATCACTCTAAGCTCAGTCACATGAGTAAAAAAAAAAAGAGGAGGTTTTGGTGGCATTGCGTGATCATCACACTAGCTCTTTAAATTTATGTAGCTAACACGTGAGTTCAAATGCGTTACAAATGAGCAAAGGAGAAGATTTTTGGAGTCTACTTCGCAACGTAAAAATTGGCTCATGATTTAAAGGTTTCTACGCTAAGTTATGAATTTTCTACCATGGCCACTCAAAGCTGGAAAAAAAAGATCATCATATTTTGGAGTTGATCTGAGCTGACTCCGAAGGACTATTTGTGAAAAATCATAAATAATTTGATCATGATTTTTACACATATTTGCAGCTCTTGGAGTCCACTTTGCAATGAAAAAAGCGGCTTGTGATTTCAAGGCTCCTACCTCAAGTTATGAATGTTCTATCATTGCCGCTCAAAGTTGTGAAATAGACCATCAGAATTTGGAATCAATCGGAGCAGACTTCAAAGAAATATTTGTGAAAATCCATAAAGATTTTGATCACCATTTTTATACACATTGAATTTCTTGAAGCCCTCTCAGCAACAAAAGAAGAAGCTTGTGATTCAGGAACTCCTACATCGAGTTATGATTTTGTTGCCACAGACGCGCGACACTGAAGAACTGAGCAAGGCAGAATTGTAGGCTGACTTTGAAGCAATGCCTGTAAAAATCCATAAAGTTGTTGGCCGTGAGTTTTACATATGTTGTAGATGTTTGAGCCGTATTTCTAACGAAAAAATAAAACCATGATTTCAAAACTCGTACTTTCAGTTACGAATTTTCTACCACAGATGCGTGAAGCTGAAGAGCCGAGAAAGACAGAATTGTGAGCTGACTTCGAAGCAACATCTGTACCAATCTACAAAGTCTTTTGCCTTGATTTTTACATATGTTGTATTTCTTTGAGTCGTCTTTCTCATGAAATAAGAATCTCATGATTTCGATACTCCTACTCTGACTTATCAATTTTATACGATAGACGCGCAAAGCTGCGAAATAGAAATATCAGATCTAGAAATCAACTTCAAAAATTAGTTTTGATCAACTTGGAGGGAGTTTTGGTCTAAAATCTTGATATATTGCAGAAGATTGAGTTTTGTTTCTTAAGGATCAAGCATATTGCAATACTATTGCTCATATATCTGGGAACGGATAGGTGTCAAGTACTTATTCACCGAAGTCGGAAAGGTCTTATCGTGATGTCAATCTCTCCAGCCAGATGGAATGCGGTCACTCTTAGCCTCTTTATCGCCAAGACTCAAGGATAAAAGATGCACCACGTGCTCGCTCGCCAAGAATGGAATGTTTACACTCAAAGAAAATTTTGTTCACAAGGCAGTAATGATGTCCACCAACTACTTGCTCGCTGAAGTTTGAAAACCACCTCTAGTGTTGCCAAAAAGGGGGTCTGACTGCTCTAAGCTCCTTTATTTCCAAGAACAGTGGCGGAGCCACAAATTTCATCAAAAGTGTTCAAGATTTCTTTTTCTTCTAATAAGTGAGTTGAATGTTATTTGTTTAACCTAGGGATTCTACCATGAACGATCTCAACATGATTTGTCAATATCAAATATAAACAATCGAGTTTTTTTTCTTTTTGATGCATCGGTTTTATATGATAAAAAAATTATGATTATTGTTTTTAAAGTGAAATATTGATAGAACAAATGTGTCTAGCTTTACGAAACATAAATCACACCAGTAGAAAAAAAATTCTTAAAAAAAGAAGAAGATAAAACACATATATTGATATATAAACACAAATTTTTAAGGTAAAATGTTGGCTTTTTTGTTTTCACCATTCGAAAGTGCATTATATCCTAGATAAAAATTAGAAATACATGATATCTCTCAAAATAAAATTAAAAACGTTGTGCGCTCTGTGGGATTCGAAACCGCTCACCTTGGCGGAAATGAACACGCTTAACCACTGCGCCACGGAAGAATTTATGTCAAGGTTGTTCAACATTAATTATTTATTCCTTAAATCCAGAATATGACCTCTCTTTATGATGTAATTTTCCGGTGAAGGGTGTTCAGCTGACCACCCTTGGATGGTTGTAGCTCCGCCCCTGACCAAGAAATAAGAAAGTGATACATCAAATGGTTCAGCATCGATCTACATTATGTTCTATTTCTGCTGGATCAAGTGTTTTGCAATTTCATTGCTCCTACATTTGAAAATAAATATACATGCAAAGGTGTGTAAAGTTGGGATCACAAGTTGTGAGGAATAAGAGCCCCATGTACTTCTCAAGAAGGCATAAGAATGGTCCAAGATCTGCTACAAATTGAAAGGAAGATGTCAATCCACACTGAAGCTTGAAGCATAAGATTATCCGTAATCTAGTTCACTGTTATTTGAGGGCCTACAACAAGTGCTTTTTCGCCATGCTCACGCTGTGTGCTTTCTCGCTGGAAATGAAATGAAAGTATTCCAAATGTGTCTCTCGTGAAGCCGCAAAGGGAGGTGAAAATGGAGGTGGCAAGTTATCTCCACTAAGATTGCAAGAAAGGTGAATGCCTCAAGTAATTTTTCCTGCCAATATTGCAAGGATGAGACGATTGGTTCCACACCGATCACGTGAATAACTCGTGCATCTTCTAGGTGTTTAGGCTCATTCGGAAACATGAAAAGAAAAAATATTGAAGCCATCGGTGACAACTGTACAAAGTTTTTGATTTTTCTTGGTTGATCTACTTCCGATAATACACGTAGTAAGTACATGACTCTTCAATATGGCATGACAAAAATGAGTAGCACCACAACAATCTTGTTCGACATAGCGGTGCCAATAGCACGAAGCTTTGAATTACGGCTAAATTGGATCTTGAACATCAATCTCCCGTGTTTAAGAAATATGTCAATGCATACATAAAGATGCAACCACGACCATTACCTGCAACAAAGAGAAACAAGAAAATCTAAAAGACACAAATCTGTGAGGAAAACAGCAAAATTTGAAGACCAACTTCAAAAATCATTTTCTGTCAATTCAGGAAGTGTTTGACATTGATTTTCGGGTATGTCACAGTACTACAAGTCTAATATCTTCAAAATCAACCCACTTGTCATTTGAAAGCTCCTACACCAAGAAAAGGATGTTTTGGCGAGATTGCCCATAGCTGTGAGAAAAATTGCCAGATTTGGAGTCCAACTTCAAAATTTGATTCCCATCAATCCGGAAGGTGTTTAATGTTGATTTTTGGATATGTCATAGTAACAAAAGTCTAGTTTCTCCAGAGTCAAGCCGCTTGTCGTTTGAATGCTCCTACACCAAGAAAAGTACGTTTTGGCGAGATTGCGTATAACTGTGAGGAGAACTTCCAAATTTGATGACCAACTTCAAAAATCAATTTCCGTCAATACCAAAGGTTTTTGATGTTGATTTTTTGGATATGTCGTAGTAATTTAAGTCTAGTTTCTCCAGAAGTAAGTCGCTCGTCGTTTGAATTCTTTTACACCAAGAAAAGATTATTTTGACGGAATTGCACGAAATTGAGAGAAGAACACACCAAATTTGGAGTTCCACATCGATTTGGTTAGGAGAATTATTTTGTTATTTTTTTTCAATGATTCTCTGATCAATTGTTTGTACATGGGAGATTCTTATATAGAAGTTTCGTTGAACAATTTTGATTTCTTGTACAAGGAAAGCTTTGGTAAAATTGAAAGAAGGAAATCATATCAATTTTTACCCACCTAAATAGAAGTTGCTAGCACTCAAAAGAAAAACAATAAGTATTAAGATTTCAAGAATGATTCTTACAAAATCAAGAAAAGGAAAGAAAATTTGGTGTGATTATCAAATTACCAATTGTTTCCAAGTTGAAGGTTAGCAAAAAAGAAGCATATCAAGTTATGTTCTTTTATTTAAAATTCAACTTTGGGAACTTGTGTGACACTTTAAGTACTGTTAGCGTCCAAATTTGTATCCAAGTCTATGGTGAAAGTTTTTTGAATTCAAAATTCATACAACTTTGTCACATTGATTTGCTTATCCCTCTCTCTCTCGAGTCCTCTATATCGTCCCTTGAGTGGATTGAAATAACAAAAGTCCTTAGGAGCACATCGAAATTTGATTGCACATGACCATACCATGCAACTTGTTTCATTGCAAGAAACATAGTCAAGCAAATGTCTTAAGAGTGATATTGTTGGATTTGCAATACTTCAAGTCTCGCAATCAAGTGTAGGCAAACTTACACTTCAACAAGGCTTGAAGTAGGGGGCATATATAGACACACAAATTTTATTGGATTTAATTCATACAAAATTTGGATTAAATCCATGTTTATTTGGGTTGAATGATTATTTGGGCTTTACAAATAAATAAGTCCATTTTTATAAAATTCAAGTTCAAGGTTCATTTC
Organism: Solanum stenotomum; assembly: GCF_019186545.1. Classification (NCBI taxonomy): domain Eukaryota; kingdom Viridiplantae; phylum Streptophyta; class Magnoliopsida; order Solanales; family Solanaceae; genus Solanum; species Solanum stenotomum. The sequence goes on along the minus strand of NC_064289.1, from coordinate 22,995,095 downwards.
ACCTTGAAGCCCAAACCCATGCCACGTGTCACGGTGACTAGGCATCCAAGCACTACTAAAAAACTGTCAAAAAACGACGGACTGCATTGCTTTTTAGGTCAAAATCGATGGAAAAGCGACGTAGTCACCTCCGTCGCTTTTTAAAAAGAGTGACGGACTGCATCGCTTTTCAAAAAGAGCGACAGACTACATCGCTTTTTGACTCTTTTTTTTTGAATTTTTTTTAACAAAAGCGACGAACTCTGTTGCTTTTATTTTAATTTTATTTATTTTTATTTCTAAAAGGCGATGCAGTCCGTTGCTTTTCTGGAAATTTTATTTTTGAAAATCACAAAAAAACGACAGACATTATTTGAAAATCCCAGAAAAGCGACGGACAAAGCCATGCTGTCTGTCTCTTTTCCTGCAATATTTTTGACAACAGAAATTGGCAGTTTCTGCTGCCCACCTGCAAATGCAATTCAATTCAATTCTACACTATTTAACCCAATCAAACACACACAATTATAAACAATCTAAACTAAACATAAAACAACAAACTTAAAATAACATTAAAAAGTATCTAAATCACAAATTAAAGACTTATAAAGTCTTTCAAAATTCGTTTCAAAATTACAAAAAGTTCATAAATGTCTAGAGGTCTAAACTAGGGAGTGGGTTTTACATAATCATCCTCATCACTCTCGTCGTCGATGTCATCGGGAGCCGAAGTAGTAGGTCGACGAGCGAGGTTCATCATTTGTTCTTTGATTTGCTGAACGGTCTCACTTATGCTTTCTTGTTCAACTACTCTTCTCCGCTCCGACTCTGCCAGTGCCGCTGTAAGTTTAGCTATTTGAGCCGACATAGTAGCAATCTGAACACCGTCAAGTGCCTCAGCTTGATGTGACGATCCAATTCCTTCTAAGCTTGACTAGAGTCGTCTTACATCGTTTTGAGAGCTTAGACCATAGTCTCTACCCTTGTGTATCCCCCCTACCACTTTTTCTTTCCAAATATGGGTGGAAAGTTCAGGTGTCAATTGGACCGAACTATCTAGATTCTCAGCGACGTATTGATGAAAGTCATTCTGCATATTAAATATAAAAATTGACATCAATATATACACATATCATAAATATATTTACTATTAATATATATTATTCATATTAAATAACTTACAAAAGTTCATTCGGCCCTTTCCTCCACCCACACATCCGAATCCGACTCATTTTCTTTCTTCTTGACATGAGTCTTCTTGAAAATCTCTGGTTCAATGGGAGTGCGTCCCAATTCTTTTTCCTATAAATAAAAACTAAAATTTATAACGATATATATGAATCAACTAATTATTTATTTAAAAGTTTGAATTAGAACTTACCATCTCTCGTGCAATTGTTCCAACGGTCTTTGCACCTCCGGTGTGCAACGAGCCACCCTTAAGACTGCCTCTAGCCTTTTTGGCTTGTTCTGATATTGCCTTAAACTTGTCTGTGTTCCAATACTGACCCAATTCATCAAAAACAGAAGGCAACATCCAACCGAGATGTTCACCACTATCCCAAACTTTCTTTAGCCAGCTAGACAGTCTGGCGGTTGCCTTCCTCTCAAATGTGGTCCCAATGACCAAATTGTACTTCGACTCCCAAGTATACATAGTCTGAAAAAAAAATAGAATAACGTTAATAAGATCGATAGTAAAAAAAATTAAAGTATACTAAACTTAACTAAAAAATATATACCTTAAAGTTATTAAACATTGCCTGGCGTATACTATTTAGAATCTCGCTCCAAGAGTGATAAGCCTGTGTATAGAGTCTTCTAACACAGTTTTTTAAAGCCCGGGCAACATCCTTTGCAGGATGCCACCTGTAAAACACATAATAAATATGTTAGTTCATGAATAATATATTAAAGTATAAGAAATAAATAAAATCAACTAACAAATATATAACAAAATAAACTTACGATGATCCATCCGGCTCAATCATGACTTTACCAAGTCTGTCCTTCTGGCGAGGAGCTAGAGCAGGCATCGCAGTGGTGGAGTCAAAAAATTTAATAAGAGGGTTCAAAATCTGAAAAGTAAACACACGAACTAGTGGAAGGGGGTTCGACATCTATTATACATACCTAAAAAAATTTTTTAATCATGTATAAATAGTAATATTTTTCGCCGAGGAGGGTCGGATGACCCCCTTCATTACATGCTGCCTCCGCCACTGAGGCATCGTATCATTTGGTGTAGCACTAGGTGTAGCTGTAGACGAGGGTGATACATCAGGATGCACAAAATGCTAAGTCAATGGAGGCATATCGGCAATAACATTTGACTGCTCGTTACTAGAATCTCCAATCCTCATGGCAGATAACTAAGGAGATGTACCTGTGGGAGATACAGTACCTGCCGATAAGGGTCGTGCTCGACGAATAGCCTGTAAAGGTAGGTCCTCGTAACGTCGTGAAGGCAATGCATGTGAAGTAGATGAAGCAACAATTGGTCGACGGTAATTAGGATAATATTGTTGAGGATCCGCTGTACCAAATGGAACAACAAATAAATGAGTATCATAGCTGATGCGCTCTGGCGCAGAAAAAATAGATCCTGCAATATCCTTAGGATCTATAGGTCTCGTAGACTTCTTCTTCTTAGCCTGTTTAGTCTGGCAAACTCCAAGATGCTCGCGATGTCTGTCACCGTCACCGCCTGATTAACAACTTGACCTAGTTTAGTTTTGACTTAATACCAACAACTAAATCCACCAACTAAACCACATTATTTATTTTAACAACTTAACAACTTTTTAACTTTAACTAGTTTAGTTTTGACTTAATTCCAACAACTAAATTCATCAACAAAACCACATTATTTAATTTAACTTATTTAAACAACTTTAACTAGTTTAGCTTTGACTTAATTCCAACAACTAAATCCACCAACTAAACCGCATTATTTATTTGAACTTATTTACACAATTTAACAACTTTAACTAGTTTAGTTTTGACTTAATTTCAACAACTAAATTAACCAACTAAACCACATTATTTATTTGAACTTATTTAAACAACTTAACAACTTTTTAACTTTAACAACTTTTTAAAGCTAAGTGTCAACACTAGATGGACACAAATCGATCTTGCAAGAAAATTAATTTTGTCATCAATAGTATCAACTAGTGTTGGTACTTATGCTTAACAAATATATTATTTCTAAATTTAAAGCTAAGTGTCAACACTAGATGGACACAAATCGATCTTGCAAGAAAATCAATTTTGTCATCAATAGGATCAACTAGTGTTGGTACTTATGCTAAACAAACACATTATTCCTAAATTAAAGCTTAATATCAACACTAGATGGACACAAATTGATCTTGCTAGAAAATCAATTTTGTCATCAATAGGATCAACTAGTGTTGGTACTTGTGCTAAACAAATACATTATTCCTAAATTAAAGCTTAATATCAACAATAGATGGACACAAATCGATCTTGCAAGAAAATCAATTTTACCATAAATAGGATCAACTAGTGTTGGTACTTATGCTTAACAAACACTCGATGGACACAAAAAAATTATCACAAAATTAAAGCTAAGTATCAATACTAGATGGACACAAACACATTATTGAAAACAATTGTACTTGAACTTTAGAAATTTAGAAGCACCAACCTTATCTCCTACTTTTATGAAAGAAGCAATATAGTCTTGTATCAACTTTTTTAGATTTTGAGCTTCCTCAGTTGCCTAGCACGAAAAGTTATAAAATTAGTTAAATATAAACTTCAAATCCAAGAATATTAGTTATATATATATATATATATTCAACTTTTAATAAGTTCAAGTTTTCAATTCAAGTTCATATCCAATTTCTAAACTTAATTAGTTATATATTCAAGCTAATTAGTTCCAAGTTCAAGTTCTAATTTCAAGTTCAAGTCTAAGTTCAACTTCAAATTCTAAGTTCAAGTTCAAGTTCTAATTTCAAGTTCAAGTTCTAAGTTCAAGTTCAAGTTCTAAGTTCAAGTTCTAATTTCAAGTTCAAGTTCAAGTTCTAATTTCAAGTTCATGACATTCAAACATTCACCATCTATACTCATAACACTTCATGAATTACTAATTTCTAACTTCAAATTAACACTTTACTAACTAACATTCAATCAAATCCAAAAAAATCTCAATTCAACCTCAAATAACATATTCTCAAGTTTAAACTAGTCCTAAAATAAAAAAAATCCTAATTCTTCACTAACTAACAATGCCCATTTTTTTAAAAAAGCCCTAAAATAAAAATCTTCAATTCTCTATACCTAACTAACAATAATCAAATCAAATTAACAATTGAATAACACAACCCAACAAACAAAAACAATAATATACTAACAAACAATCAATTATAATAACTAGAATTGAAAAAAATAATAATTTAACACTTACCTTAACAAATTAGGAGAGGCAAAAACACTCACGAGCAGCGACAACGATCGGCGACGGGGAAGGGCGGCGATGTGTAGGGAGATCGATAGAGAGAAGGGAGAGAATAAGGATGGAGAGAGAGAGAGGAATATAAGAAAAAACCAGATCTGTCTTTCAGATATTTCATAAAAAGCGACGGACAGTGTCTCTAAGTCCGTCGCTTTTTTTTAAAAATATAGTTGACCAATATTTTGACCAAAAAGCGACGAACTAGGAGACACTGTCCGTCGCTTTCTTAAAATAGTTGACCATATATTTTGACCAAGAAGCGACGGACTTAAAGATGCCGTCCGTCGCTATGATAAAAAAATAATTAATAAAATTATATAAATTAAAAGCGACGGACTGCGTCGTTAATTTTTAATTTATATATAATTATTTTTAATAAAAGCGACGGACGGCGTCGCCATTTATATTAAATAAATAATTAGTAATTATTTATATATTTGGCGCTAAAATCCGTGAAAAAAAGCGACGGACTAAGAGATGCCGTTCGTCGCTTTTTGTAAAATAATTTTAAAAATAATTATTTTTATTAAAAAGCGATGGACAGTGTGGCAAATGGCGTCGCTTTTTGGAGTGACGCCGTCCGTCGCTTTTCTGTCCATCGTTTTTTAGGTGTTTTTAGTAATGAAGACCAACAAGGTGACGCCACGTGTCCAAATGAGGTGGTAATCCCAGTCAAATGCAAGAATCAATCATAATCCGCCAAGTGTCAAAATGACATCTTTTGGCCAATCACAAGTAACCTTGTCCACTCCTTACAACTATAAATAGGGGATGTACATGACATTCTAGGGGAAGAAGAAGACCCTTCAAGAAGCACTCTACAATTGGAGAAAGCTACAACACCAACTGCATAGCTCTTCGAAGGAGTGATCAACGGAGTTATTTTCGGAGATCGACTTGCAACGACAAAGTGCTTTTTGACGTTCCTAGAGATCAAATACATCTCAAGGAGGTCTACATCATCCTACATTCGAGAAACAATCTACTGAAGGCCCTTGAATCACGGAGAAGCGTAGGAGAAAAGAAAACTCTTCCAGAAGCATTCTATAATTGGAGAAAGCTACAACATCAACTACATAGCTCTTCGAAGGAGTGATCAACAGAGTTCTTCCCGGAGATCAACTTGAAATGACAAAGCACTTTCCGACGTTCCCGGAGATCAACAACATCTCAAGGAGGTCTACATCATCCAACAATTCGAGAAGTACTCTACTGAAAGCCCTTGAATCTTGGAGAAGCTTAGGAGAGAAGAATCAAGAGAACAACAGAATTGTACTCACAATGATTCATCAATAAAAATAATATTTTATTTTATTTTATTTATTTTGCTTGCAGTTAATTTTCAGTGCTTATGAAAATTTGTTGCGAACATATCCAAATTCCATCAAATTTAAAAGATTTTGTACTTTTAAAAAGAGGAAGAATAGAATGTAATTAACTCTTAACTCTATGAGATTTTTGTGTAAAATTTCCTTAATTTTATCATTTTCTCAAGAGATAAGTGTCAAAAACACACATAAACTATTTATTTTTTTTGAGTTTCATACCTAAATTATTGCTAGTGTGAATTTTCATACCTAAACCAATGGTGTGTGTAATGCACTCTCTTTTATTTGAAAAAACCTTGACACATGACATTCCACACGGATAAAATAATACACCTCGACAAATATTAAATAATAAACTATTAATATTAATAAAAAATAAAGATTAAAGTATTACATCCCCCCTCCCCCCAACAAATATAATTTAAAAAAAATAAAATTTAAATTATTTTTCTTACCCTACTTACCCACCTCCTCCCCGTACCCCCTTCTCCCTTGTCCTTTTATTTTCTTTTAAATTTCTTTTAATTTTTTTTTAAAAAAAATCATACATCAGCCAACCCCCCTCCCCCCCCCAAAAAAAAATGATATTATTTTATTTTAAGAAAATAAATATTCTACTCCATCCTATTTAACCCTTCGTTCCTAATTTTTTTTTTTATATATTTTTTTCGTTTTGTGTTAGATATGTACATACATCTTTAGGATTTTTTTCTATTTGTGTATCGAATATAACATAAATAAAAATTTTATTTTAAAAAAGTCTTGTGGTGATTATTATTTTTAAATAAAATAATATCTAAATTAGTATTTGTGTGTGTGGGGGGGGGGGG
>NC_064289.1:22873704-22988388 GCF_019186545.1 Solanum stenotomum | reverse complement strand
GTTAGTACAGTGAAAGTCTTTAATTTAACTAATACATTCATTTATTTAATTTTTGTTAAGGTGGAATGTTTTGTCCATGTGGAGTGTGATGTGACAATTTTTTTAAATAAAAGAGAGTGTATTACACATATTATGGTGAGAGTGTTATAAAAGAGAGAGGTGTGTTTCTCATACTAAATCTAATAAGTGATAGTTTAGGAGATAATATCTCAGATGGTCACTCAACTATGACCTATTTTCTCACAAAGTCACTCAACTTTGATTTTTAACTCAAAAGTCACTCAACTATGAACTTTTTTTACATAAAGTCACTTAACTTTGGTTTTTAACTCAAAAATCACTCAACTATAAACTCTTTTCACATAAAGTCACTCAACTATAAGATGTTTTTCTGAGAAAGTCACTCAACTATGAATATTTTACTTACAAAGTCACTCAATTAACTCAAAAGTCACTTAACTAAAAGATGTTTTTCTGAGAAAGCCACTCAACTATGAATATTTTACTTACAAAGTCACTCAACCCTTTATTTTACTTTTCCCCCTAAAATTATTTCCTTATCTCTTGTGCGTTTTTTTTAATTAACTAATGAGGTGCATGATTTGATAGGTTTAATTTTAAACTTTGAATATAACACAAAGACAGTTATAAAATGCACTCAAATTAAACAAGTTGAACTGTTTGAGTTAATGTCATTTCTTTATTTATTACAATAATATGTTGTTAACATCATTAATTAGGTACTAAAATTATATGTAAATCAAATGATTAGTATTTATTGGTCACTGGTAAAATATAAGGTATAATATTCTAAATAATTACTAGTAAAATATTAGACATAATATTAAAAATAATTATGCTTCATTACAAAAATATTAGGACGTCATTACGGACCATCATGTTCTGGTCAAAACCTTCAGTTATATTATTGATTAATAATATCCAAAAAATTTCTTACAAATCTCATTCTTAATTTAATTATTTTGTTTAACTAAAAAAAATAAAAAACGCATAAGATAATAATTTTGGGAGGAAAAGGTAAAATAAAAGGGGTCACTGTTATATTTTTAATGGGACGGATCAAATAGGTGGACATTAAATGGTTTAAATGGACATTTATTTAATTCTTAATATTTTGGTTTTGATAAAAAAATTATGTCAACAAATTTTAATTGAAAAAATCAATTAAATAACTGTCTTTAATTTGAGTGACTTTGTAAGTAAAATATTCATAATTTGGGTGACTTTTGAGTTAAAAATCAAAGTTAAGTGACTTTCTAAGAAAAGAGACCATAGCTGAGTGACTTTCTGAGAAAAGAATCCAAAGTTGAGTGACTTTTGAGTTAAAAACCAAAGTTAAGTGACTTTCTGAGAAAAAAATCTATAGTTGAGTGACTATCTATGATATTATCTCGATAGTTTACGTATGAAACTAACACTCTCAATAGTTTAGATATGAAACTCAAAAAAAATGAGATAGTTTAAATATATTTTTGACACTTATTTCTTTACTCGAAGTATACTTTTCTCCAAGTATAGTATAAATGGGTTTAGAGTGTGTGAGTGTATTAGAGGTTGTGGTCTCTGATTAAACATACTGATCACAAGCATCTCGTAACTTTATTGGAGCTATACAATGTTAATATTTGGCTCAACGATCAAAATATTATATTTTTTAATTAAACACATATAAAAATACATATTAATTTTAATGTACAATAGTTCTACATATATCGGCTATCTAATTGGGCCATGGGATAATATATTCATATCAATTTAGATTGTTCCATATTCTTCAAGAAAACAATGTGTTCGAAGGTTTTTGAACCTGGAAATTACATCAATGACTTGAAAATGTGTTATTTTAAACTTTTGGCTTAACTCATCTACATACACTTAAAGTTGTCCGCATAATTCACTTAAACACTTGAATTCAGATTTGTACTTATTGAACACCTCTACTCCTTAGAATTTGAACCATTTGAACATTTTTTCAACAATCAGCTAAATTTATAAAATGAGTGAAATACACTCGCGCTGACGTGACAGTTTGACAAATTAAATAATGACATGTGTTATTTGGATCTCATTAAATTATTTTAAAATGTATTATAATGTGAAAGAAAAAGAAAATTATTACTATTTAAAAAAAATAAAAAAAATACATGTAACCCCACCCTCCCACCACCCAAACCCTTCCCCTGCTATCCCACCACCGTACCAATTTCCAGTTTCCACCACAGCCATTAAGCTTTGGTGTCGTTAAAATCTTCAATAATTAATTTCATACTAACTGCACTTCACATAATAAGATGAAAAAAGATAATAGCTAATTTCTTATTGCCTATCCATTTAGATTAGTATTTTGCCGCTCCAATTGAAAAAAGAAGAAGAAGAAGAGTAAATTACAGAGAAATTTAACTCGAAAAAGGCGTCAAGGGTAGACGAAAGCTCGAAAGATGAAGAAATTGGGCTTGAAAAAACTTATAACGATTATGTGGAACTTTATCGTTTTCATTGTCGTCGGATTTGTCGTATTGAGGTTCTTGTTGTTCTTCCTCTGGCAAAAAGTAACCTTGTATGAGTGACAAACTCATCATCACCAGCCGGCTGGATCTGAATAAGCAGAAAGATAAGAAGGGTGTTATTGGTGGATGATTGTGGCGGCGACGGCGGCAGCTACTTGGTTGTAAGGTGGAGGCGTAATGGCAACAAGCAAAAGGAAGAAGAAAGGTGGAGGAGTAATGACGCATAAGGAGGAAGACAAACTTTTTTTTAAAAAAAATGTAAGAAAATGCTTTCACGCGCTCATTAGCCGTGAATCACACTCAAAATGTCATGTAGGCAAAAAGTGTTCAAGTGGTATTAATGTAATGTGGGAGAGATGTTCAATAGGTACAAGCCTCAATTCAGGTGTCTAAGTGAATAATGCGGACAACTTTGAGTGGCCAGAGATGACTTAAGCCAAATGATCCCCACTTATTTCATTGACAATTCTTTAAGATAAAAAAAAATCAATACTTATTATTGTTAGTGAAAGTTTACAAAATAACACAATTACAAGATTACAATTGAAAATAACACAATATCCCTCAACTTTGTTTTATTGGTTGACTTTACCCCTGCCATTAAAAGCAAGTTATTTTTATCCCTGCCGTCAATAAACTTAACAAATATGCCCCTCTTTGGATGGAAAGCCCCAAATTAATTAAAATTACCCGATTTTATTTAAATTACACAATTTTAACCCGACCCGACCCACTTAATAATATAACCCATTTTTTTTTTACCCAAATCAACTTTGTTTTCCATCACCACCAAAGCCACCACCCTCTTCGAGATCTCCTTCACCACCACCGCCTCATCAATACCCAATTCTCCACTAGGCAACTCGATCCTAAGCAACTTAATTTTATCAAAATTCTTCAAAAGCTGTGTAGGGGAGTGATGGGTAACAAAATTTTGCTCAAAATCATCATCGACAAGAGACGATGAAGCAGTACATCGCCGGAAAGAAATGGAGATTAACTGAGCAAGGGATTGAAAGGGTTTAACAAAGTAGCTGGTAAAGCTATCGCTAAAGCTGCCACAAAGAACCCAAAAGCTACCCATAATAACACAGATGCATATAAAGCAGGTCACCCCAGAAGAAGAAATTGAGATTGTGGGGTTTGAGGAATTAGCCTAAATAGTCGATTCGTACCAAGAAAGTACTGATTTGAGAAAATTCCAAGAAATCGATAGCAAAATTGCGTAAACAGAGATGAATAACAAGACCCATGTTCTTCTTTTGCTCATGATTTTGATGAAGAATATAGAGGAGATTATAAAAAATAAAAGTACAATAATTAAGAATAAACACTTTGAAAGCTATGATGGTTTGTGGCTGATGACTTGGAGGAGGTAGAGTAGTGGGAGAGGTGGTGGTTTCGTCGGTGGTGGTGGAGATCTCGAGAGGGTGGTGGCTTTTGGTGGTGGTTTAAGTGGAGGTGGTGGTGGGGGAAAATAAAGTTAGATTTGGATAAAAGAAATGGGTTATATTATTAAGTGGGTCGGGTCGGGTTAAAATTGTGTAATTTATGTAAAATCGGATAATTTTAATTAATTTGAGGCTTTCCGTCCAAAGAGGGGTATATTTGTTAAGTTTATTGACGGCAGGGGTAAAAATAACTTGCTTTTAACGGCAGGGGTAAAGTCAATCAATAAAACAAAGTTAAGGGGTAATTTTGACCCTTTTCCCTTGAAAATAAAATGAAGAAATAAAATCTCTTCAGGCTGAGGCGCGGATATCTCGCTCTCTTTAAGGAGATTCAAGCCCACTGCAGCAAGTGTTTTCACCGGTCCAGCACTAGTCATTCTTGACATGTCCCCTCCAGGATACAACAACTTAATAAAAAAATTGTAACTCAACAAACTCTGGACAAGAGTTGAGTCCAAAGCTCCACAAAAAGAACACCTCCATTCAACTAATAAAAACTCTTTTTTTTTAACAAACTTTATGCACTCTCTATTTTCTTGTCTATAAACCAAATGAATACCACCACTATTTATAGTTGGGAATGTCTTCCTAACAATCAATAAAAAGATAATGGAGATAGTAAATAGTGAAGATAAATGATCTAGAGATTACATATATTACAATGTATTAAGGAGGAATAAAGAACCAAATAAAGTGAGGGGTGATGAAGAAACTGCCCATTACTTCATTCCAACGTTCTCTGGAACGTTTATACCAAATGAATGAGGGCAATTAATCCTCGCTGACAAAAGGAGGAAATGCACCATAAGAAAGAATTGTAACTTTAATACATGGATCTGCCCGCTAACGGATATGCTGACCATGCCAATGATGCACTTTATTAATATTAATATGCAAAACCAACAATTCCCCACTCATATTAAAATTAAATAAGAGAGTATATCAGCTGAAGGAAGACTATTATGCATAATGAAGGTGTGCTCTGCATTGAACCTCCACTTAGTGAAATAGTAACTTTTACTCTAGAGTCGTAGTGGTCTCAGACTTGAACTATGACTGCTTAAGGAAAATAAAATATCACTGTCCACACATAATAATCAAGGTGTTGACATGAGATTTAAAAGCCAGCACGTTACAGCCTTGTGCTATTCCGATTTCATGAGTGCTTTTGAGAATAGGCCCAATTCTCATAGGAAGCGACCTACTTCCATATTCACATAGGTGAAATCTGCCGAGAGTGCTCTTGTAAGTTTAACACTCCACCCATACGGGCTACATATTTTTCATTAAGAGTTTTTTGGTGAAAACTCAACCTCACAAATCACTACAGGAAACAATGCACTCACACCATAGGGAAGGCATAAAAAAATAGTGCATTTTTCATAACAAGTCAACATATGATTCGTTTTCCCCATTGAACTTGGTTATAGGATCTCTAGTACCCAGGTTGGGTTTCCTCATATATGACTCAATGATTTATAGGCTTCAATCCCATTTCCTTCGATGTGCTTGTTATGACTTTAGTAAGAGGACCTGTAAGAATATCACCAGATTTGACATAATCAACATTAATGGTACCGTTTGTCAAATATGATCTTACATTACTGTGTTTCCTCCTTATAGGTCTGGATTTACCATTGTAATAACGGTTTTGAACTCTACCAATCGCAGCGGTGCTATCCGCTTCTGTTTTTTTAAGAAGTAGAAATTTTTAGCTTCTTTCCAACAACAGTAAAACTGCTTCTGCTTCCAATTAAAAGAAGTTTTGAGAATTTTCCAAACACTAATTTTTTCAAAAAAGTATTTTTTTGAAAAAAAAAATATTTTTGACCTCTCAACAGCAATGCCAAACAGGCTCTCAGTCAGGGTGAGTATTGATTTTAGTTAGATCTCATTTATGAGTTGGTTATAATAAATTGGGGGTTGATTTTAAATAGGTCAATAGGAAGATATAATGAAATTAATTATTTTTTCAATATTATTTTCAAGTGTATCGGATTAGAATATGAATCATATGTGATTTTATAAGAAAATAAATTTTTAAAAATATGATTTTTATTATTTATTCAAAAGGTGGACGCCAAGGGTATTTTAGGGCCGAAAGATGGATGGAGGGTAATTTTGTACAAATTCAAATACTTGAGGGCATTTTAGGTCCTTCTCTGTTAAAAGAAATTCACGTGTGCAATTTTTTTTTTAAAAAACAAATCTATATAAATTTTATTTTAATAAAAGATCAATAAAATTAAGGAAAATTACCCAAATGCACAACTAATTTTATCATATTCTCTAAAATTTCCTATCATTTGGAAAAATTACATAAATTCCTACTCTCTACTATTCTCGGATACATTACTTTACACGATGTATCAGTCGGATACATCACTTTACACGATGTATTGGTCGGATACATCACTTTACGTTATGTATCGGTCGGATATATCATTTTACGCAATGTATTAGGACGTACGCGATGTATCGGGACGTTGAATGTTGTATCCGAAACTGAGATGCGATGTATCGAGACATTGAGGGATGTATCCGAAATTGAGACGAGATGTATCAGGATGTATCCGGATTCTACCAAATTTAAGGGATTTTTGTAATTTGAAAAAATAGTAGAGATAAAATGTAATTAACTCTTAACACTATGAGATTTGTGTAAAATTCCCTAAAAAAAAAATTTACTTTTGTCAAACGAAAAGGATATATATGAGTCATTTGTGTAATAATAATTCTATATGTAAGCCACTTTTTTAACGAGGAGTATAACAACTATAAATTACAAAGTTAAGGGGTACATGCCCATTTCCTTACAATTGGTAGCATAAAGTCAAAATTTAATAAGATTTTATAAATATCCTAATTAAAATTTCTCTATTTTTTTTCTGAAATTCATTCTTTTAACTTTTTTATGCATAGGTTATTTATCTTTATAAGGATTAATTTACTCAAATATGAAGTCTAAACAAGAAAAAAAAAAGAGAACAAATGTACAGGAAGAAGGAAATATTAGAACCAACGAGATAAGTGTATTCATGTTAATTAGTGAGAAATAAGAATTTAACCTTATTTACTCATTTGAACAACTCAGACTAAAATCTAAAAAAATTGAAACCTCTTGCTTAGATAGTAAGAATTTTTTTTATAAATTGTATAGAATTAAATATTATTTTTAATTTCTTATAATATCAAAAAAAGTATAATTACTATCAAAAAGATATAATGTAGTATATGTAGTTGTTCTTCCATTAATCAAATGTCTCAAGTTCGAGTCCTGAATATAATAAAATCCTTGATAGGGAGCGTTTAACCCAGAATGCCCATATGCGGAAAACCATTTTTTTTTGTATAGTGACATAGTAATGCATTAAATAAGTAATATTTATATTTAAAAAAAACATATTTTCCTTATAGACTCATAAACTTTGTCCAATATTTTAGAGTTTATTTGAATTAAAGTACCTGAATCTTTATATATATATATATATATAAGATTTTTAACAACAAAAATCAATGTATTGTATTGCAACAAATAACTAATAATTTACTTGAAAGTACTTATTCCAAGTTATATGATAACAAATGTGAGAAATATTTTTTGCATGCAAAGTTATATACTATAAACACATACTAGCTACTTACAAGTTATAAGGTCTAAAACAGATGGTTCAGTCACTTACGCTTGAACCACACATATTCAAAAATCAAATACAGAGTGTATAAACTAAAATTAATATCTATAAAAATTTTTTTTATATCAAATCTTAGAATTGCAGATATTGCTATTGGTTGGAGAGTTTCTTTCCAATTAAAGTTTATAACACAATTTCTCCACTATAATTCCATTTATGTTAAAATTATTTAAATTATTTAGACAAAAAAATTAAATGGAAAGAAGAAGTTTGATTTGACGTATTACAAGCTAGATAGGACTTTCAATGTTATGAAATAGCACCTTTTAGATACATTAAAGAAATTGAAAAGGATAACCATTTTTGTTAAAAAATTGGATAAAATAAGAGAAACATTAGAGATTTGGCAAGTACAATTGGCTATCTATTTGCATTACAATCATATGTGTGGTAGTTAATTAGACTTATATATACATGTCATCAAAATTGGTATTAGTTCTTCCAGACTTTCACTTCAACATCTCCACCAGCTTTGAAGACTACTGTTACATCCCTAAAAAAAAAAAATTTAAAAAATGAATAAGTTCAAGGATGGTGGATATAGAGAAAAGGCAAATAGGGTCATACATTTATTGGAAAACCAAATTGGATTTTCCCTCTCATATACGGGAGCATGAATATTCTATCAACTTTTGCAACTATATATCTATATTCATTAACATCTTGCAACTATCTTGAATAGATGTTGGATGGATCGCTATCAATAATTTGCTTAATTGGAGGATTAAGTGTTGACATTTAAGCGGTAAGGATAGAATTGAGAAGCATGATTCCTAAAAAAAAATGATTCCTTCCGTTACAAATTTGAAGCCAAAAAGACAAAAATTAGCCAGGAAGCATATTAATATGTAAAGTTGTTAGTTAATCGGTTAATAGATTAAAGGGTAGATTAATTCTTTATTATTAGTTAGTTATAGTTAACTATCACTAGTTATATATACAAACTTTCCGTGTCCATATACAAAGGTGAGAAAATAATGTACGCAATCTTCCTCTAATAAGAAAACAATGACCTAATTTGATTTGAAAACTAAAAAGGAATTTAAAAAATTCAAGAAACTTTTTAATATTGTGATCACAAATTAAAGTTATGTCAAATATAGCAAAATGTCCTTTAGTCTGTTGTCTTATACTTGTGTGCGAAAAACTAAAATTAAAATATTACAAAAAAAAGGGTCTTTTTTTTTAAACAGACTAAAAAGGAAAGTAGGAAAATGGATACACTCAGCGGCGGATCCAGAATTTTCATTAAAGAGTGTCAATGTTTGTAGTAAAAAAAAAATTATTAGTAGGGATGGCAATGGGGCGGGTTGAGCTTAACCCACAAAATTTTTAATCCACCCCGCCCCGCATAACTACTTTTTTCATTTTCAACCTGCCCCACCCGCCCCGCATAACTACTTTTTTCATTTTCAACCTGCCCCACCCCGCCCCGCATATCTTTTTTAATATTTTCTTTTTCTAGTTAAGTTTGATGCTAAAAATAAAATTCATAAAAATAAATTCTTTTTTTCATTAAGTTGTATTAATTTAATAGGATAGTGACTTAAAAAATTATTATTTAGAGGTCAATTGGAAAAATGTAAGAAATTGTATTATTTTTTATTGAACCATTTTCATTTACTATCTTGAATATTTTAGTAGATTTATAGAAACTATCTTAATAAATAATGCTCTATCACTCTTATAACATGTAAAAACTTAAAATTAAATTTGAACCCATATAAAATCACATATACCCGCAACCCGCCCGCCCCGCACAACCTTAAACCCGCCCCGCCCCACATAGCCTTAAACCCACCCCGCCCCATTGCCATCCCTAATTATAAGGCCAACACGGTTAGAACAAACAACTTCAAGGAATATTTGCAACCCGTTAACCACCAGACTAAACCTTTATCTTGTGTCAATACTTGTATATATACTTATTACTCTAAAATTTGACCTCTACATACAATGTAATTTACCGGCGAACATGTGTCGCTTGACACCCCTTGGCCAAGGGTGGGTCCGCCCTTGAGTACACCTCTTAAGAAATACTAATAAATAGAGTGATAATTTTACTATATCACTTTTATTGATTATAAGTTATCTGGATATTAAAAATAAATAGTAGTTTTTAATAGCAAGAGTAATAATAGATATAAAATGATAAATTATATCTTAATTTTTCAAACGGTACAAATAAAATTGAACAAGTAAAGATGGAAGGAAGGAATATAATATTGTACAAAAATAAGTTGAGTGCTTGCATCTTGTTGTTTATGAATAAGATAATATTTGAAGGTGTCCACAATAATCCCAACAACCATATCTTCCATTAAGAGTAAATATTAGAGATCACACCTTCCTCAGTTGACTTTGGTTTTTGAGTGATGTTTCCTCTACAACAAAGTGATGATAATGAGTTGGCATGGCATATCAGATTCTCTCAAATCCTTGCCAACAAGACCAAATCTCCCAAGATCTCATTATGAATTATGGTACTATTCATCCTTCTTTAGGGACCACTATTCATCATCAGCTAAATCATGTTATTATTGTTATTCCAAAGAAAAAGAGGCTATTAGGTACAAATAAAGTTAATGATGATGATTTGAAGCTTAAGAAAATTATGCATAGAGATTTGGAACGCCAGAGAAGGCAAGGAATGTCTGCTCTTCACTCTTCTCTAACATCTCTCCTCTCTATTCACTACGTCAAGGTATTATTATTACACCAAATCAATTATTACTATTACTAAAATTTCATTCTTCCCTTTGTAGACGATAGATGTGATAATGTTCAGATTATCCTAATTTTTGCATAGGCCTTCGATAAAACTAAAAGATTTTATGTTTAAATTTACCATCAAAAGTTTGCCTTTCGAAATATTTGTCATATAAATTGAGACAGTAAAAATACACATAGTTCAAAGACAAAAGCAATTAGGAGTATTTATTAGATCCAACTCTATATACCTTAATTTTCTTTTTCTTCCGTACAGCCTTATAAATCTGAATATGTCAATTATATATATATTCTAGGAGAAAAGAGGAAAGGTGGAATTTACTAGAGACATTTACTTTTCATCACTAGAAAGCATTGAATTAGCTATGGGATTTATCAATAATCTCTAGTTAATCCTAGATAAATAGATCTTAGCTAAATAGATTTTCTTATAATCCATTGCTAATCCCATAGCTAAATGATATTAGTATGAGTTTTTTGTTGTTTAGATACTAAATTTTGAAATTAAGGATTCAATAAGGTATTGTTGATAATATAAATGGTTATGTTTATTTTAAATATTCTTCTTAATTTAGGGAAAAAGATCAGTGTCGGATCATATGCATGAAGCGGTGAAGTATATCAAAGAATTGCAGGAAAATATGAATGAGTTAGAAAGAAAAAAGAGAAGCTAAAAATTATGCTTCCCAACTCAAGGAATAATAATCATTGTGGAAAGGGAAAACGGTAGCTCAGATAGTGTATCCCAACAATATTGTGTGACAGTGAGTCCATGTCAAGGTGGTGTAGAGATTTTAATCAATGCAAAAGGAAATAATTTAGCCCTCAATCTCCAGAGTGATACAAGAGCTAATTAATGTAACAAGGGATTGATGTTGTTACTTGTGTTTCTGCTAATGTCAATCAAAACTCTCTCCATAAAACTCAATCCGAGGTACGTACTCTACCATAAATCTCTATATGTTATAGAACTATATGTCCATTATCTCATGAAAACGACTTATGCTATTAGAGAGAGCACATAATTATAAACTACTATATATGTCTTAAGGCATTTTGAGCTTTAATTTGTTGTTTGAGCATTGAATTACCTTTCTTTAATAATGAATCATCCTACTGCATATGAAATGTATCAATGTTCATGCACTGCAAAAAGTTGATTGATGTGATCATGAACATTGATTTGGAGTAGTTTTTAAGTGGAAATCCTTAAGTTAGAACTCAAGAATCATGCCAAGTAATCATCAAGACCTTCTTTCCCTCTTATATATCTCGAATAATATGTGATTTCAGTTACTACTACTATTCAATAAAAGAGGTTAGGAAAATGCTTGATGATTGAGCTAATAAAAATAAGGGATAAAGCACAAGTACCTCTATACTATAACTCTAATTTCAGAGATACACCTTAACTAAACTAAGGTCCTATTACCACCCCCGAACTCATTATTTTTTGTAATTTTGTACACCTTTTTGGCTTATGTGACATCCAAACATCTGTCACTTGCCTCAACTATGTGGAGTCACAGAGTGTTCCATGCACGTAAGCCCAAAGGTGTACAAAGTTACAAAAGAAATGAGTTCAGGGGATAATATGACCTTAATTTAATTTAAGTGTGTCTTTGAGATTTCAGTCATAATCCGAAAGATACTTAAGCCTTATCCCTAATGGTGGTTTTGAGCATATTATATAGATTTGACTTGCAAGAGATCAATGATGAAGATATAACCACGTGACGAGTCCCATATTGGTCCTTAAAATAATTTGGGTAATTCTTGTTTAATTTCTTGAACTAGTTTTTGAGATTAGTTAGACTCTCGATCCATTTCCTCAATAATATATTTGTTCACTTCATGATGGAAAATATAGAATGAGAAATGGATCTCCAGTCTCCTGACTTTCTGATGTCATAGGAGAAGATGACAAATATTTGCATTTGGATTATATACATAGTGTAATACTAAATGTTGCATGCTTTGCTGAGATAAAAGGTTTAATCTGTCTCTCTGGCATATATATTAGAATATAGATGGTAAAATCATAACTAATTCCGAATTGTTTGAAAACATACACATGCTCAAAAAATACTTAAAGGGGTCATTTTGTTGGTGATTAGTTAGAGTTGTGTAAGTATTTGTAATGTAAGATTGAAATTCGTTGTCTGTATTAATTATTCATATAGGAGTATTAATTATTTCATTTTCTACTTAACATAAAAAAAAATAGTATATAGATTCTTTCATAACTTATATAATAATATATTAATTATTATATAATAATATATTAATTATGAAGGATTATTATAAATTGCTAACAAAACATCATAGGTGTGTTAGAATTTTACGCATAACAAAAGGCTAGCTGCTATATATAGACCAAATATGATACACATTATGCAGGATTTAATACATGAATAAATCACCTCCTAGCTAGATAACAACCAAATGACCCTTTGGTGTATGCATTAAGTGAATAACAAGATGTCTTTTGCATTAGATTTATCATGTCAATTACTCTCTACATTAATACACATCTTATTTTACCATAATCTCTAAAATCCCTATTATTTATTTTTTTTTCAAAAATCTCCTCTTCAATACATCACTCCCTTTTCGCTGATACATTCCTATCTCCCTCACAGATACATCCCTCCCCTCTCTGATACATCCCTTCCCTCACGGATACATCTCTCCCCTCTCTTATACATCCCTCTTATGTATCCTGATGTCATATCCCCTCTTGGATAGCGTTCTTTTAAAACGAATGATGATCTGCAATTTGCACGCCTAATCTGTGCGCATGGTTGCAATATACATTTTATCTTTGGTTTTCAATGATTTACACCTAAGTCTTTTATTTATGGTTCTCTTATCTCTATTTATCTTGCTGGAAGAAAGCAAAAATTGCTTGCTTATTATTTTGTGATTAATATTACTATGACAATAATATGGTGATGACTGATGAGAATCAAAGACATCCTTTCTGATGAGATTAATGTTCATATAGAGAGATCTCTTGCTTTTTGTTTTTTCTTTCCATAATCCCATGCATTGCCTCATTCATATTTAGTTATTTACCATATCCTATTAATTCTTCTCACTTGTATTTTTGGCTTTGGCTTAAACACAAAGTGTGAGTATATATGAAAGAAGGTGGAGAGAGTATCCACCTAACTTCATTCTGTTAAAACAAATTAAATTACAAAAGTATTAGTTGTTGTTTTTCTATCTTTTCTTTGTAAATAATTGAAAAGGGTTCTTTTCCTGATTTTGCCAGAAATTATGGTGTAAATCATTAAAAAATGTGTGAAGAGTTGTTGACATATTAACTTAACAAAAGAAAATAGTTTGTGCCCAATCCAGAGTCAAATTATTCAATTCATTTTCCGTTAACTTTTGAGTAAGAATTGCCTAAATCATATTAAGAAGACCACACATTCCTTAAACATTCGATGTGGGACTCTTCAACAATTCTCAAAGTTATTATTTGTAATGTATGATCCAATATATATATATATATATATATATATATTGTGGCATATTGATTTGTAGCAAACAGGATAAATTAAATCATATGCCACAATATATAATAATTTACCTATGTTGGACAAATCATATGTTTCCGGTTTTTTTTTTGCGGTAAATGATGATTTAAAAGTTCATTAATTGGGTTTAAATGCAAGTTAAAAGTGAACCTATGCAATTTAATTTGTTGTTTGGGCTACACACCATGTGAATTTTTTTTTAAAATAATAAACGGGACGATAATTCAATCTAAGACACGTGTCTACTGGATGTGATTATTATTTAACTATGTCACTATCTTATTTAAATTTTCATTTTACTCAATTATTTTTTTTAAAAAAATGAGCACGGTATACATAATACAGTCCCATTAATTTATTAGTAGTCTCCCTTTAGGAGTTTTGCAAGAAATTAATTAGAAGGGCTCACAAACTAGCTCATTACATATATACTATTCAATTATACTG
This sequence comes from Solanum stenotomum, assembly GCF_019186545.1. Lineage (NCBI taxonomy): Eukaryota > Viridiplantae > Streptophyta > Magnoliopsida > Solanales > Solanaceae > Solanum > Solanum stenotomum. The sequence continues at coordinate 22,973,992 of NC_064289.1, read as the reverse complement.
AAGAAGCAATAATTAACGAAGAATATCTCAAATATCTATCTATATATAGCTTATTTCAAATCAATATTCGGCGAAAAACAGACAAAGATGGTAAACGATGACAGCCAATTTAACATCTTACGTACTGCATGCTTTGATGTTGATGGTCATGAAATAAAGAAAAGATTGCTCTATTCTTTGATTCCTCGTCAGTGAAAGGCCAGTAATGACAAGTTCAGTTCACATTTACAAGTGAACGTGAACGTTCAACTTTATTGCTTTACTGCTAAAAGTACTCCCTCCGATCCTTGTCTACTTCTTATTTGTCCTTATTACTAACCGGTTCAAAATACTTGCTCAATCTTGTCGCAATTTAGTAGTTTGATTTAGCAAGATTTTTGAAATTTGTGGTCTAAAATAAGTGTTAATAATTTGTTTGACTATAAATTAAATAATTTCATTAGAGGTAAAATAAAAATTGTAAAACTAAATTATTAAATGTGTTATTATTTTTGAGACGGATCAAAAAGGAAATCGAGTCATTGGAACAAATATATTATTACAGAAAACCAAGATAAATTTTGATAATTATAAAGAAAAAATAGTAATGTTGTTAAAAGAAAAGTAGTATCAAATTAAGATTAATATTAAAATAAATTACAACGATATATAATCCCATAAAGTGAAATTTGAGAAGTCTGAACATACACAAATCTTACAAATATTAATAAAATAATAATTTAACTAAGCATAAATTAATTAAATTATTATTTTATTAATATTTATTAAAGAGCTTTCATTGACAAGTAAATAGATGGATAGCGCTTTCTACGGTGAGTTAGTCAAAGATGATGAGCAATTTACAGCGAGGTAAATCATAAATGCCAACTGGAAGAGGTGGCAACTTTTCCTTTTCACTGTTTGGTTCTATATGTTTTAAAGATTCACATAGAATACAAGCATGAAATTGACATAAAGTCAACATTTTTGGAACCATATAGTATAATTTAATCCTTTGATGTGCTAGTAAATGTTTTTAAAAAGACCTTACTAAATGTGTTGGGTGGCAATCCTTTTGTTAAATTATCACTTATAATCTTATGACTAAGAGCCCGTTTGAATTGACTTTTAAAAAGTAACTTTTTAAAGTGCTGAAACTTATTTTTAAAATAAGTAGTTATGTGTTTGGATAAAAGTGTTGCAGTTGAAAAAAAATTGTTAATGTGTTTGGTAAATAAGTGTTGATAAACACTTTTTTTTATCAAAATGTCTGAAATACCATTTAAGTTGTTAACATGATGAAAAGTTGATTAATTTAAGGTTTTTATACTTTAAAAAAAAATAAAACAAAATTAATTTATATTTTACATCCATAAGTAATAATATTTTCCTATCATTCACATATTTCTATACCACCACAAATTATTTATAAGAGAAATAATAATAATAATAATAATAATAATAATAATAATAATAATAAAATAATAATAATAATAATAAAATAATAATGATAATAATAAAATAATAATAATAATAATAAAATAATAATGATAATAATAAAATAATAATAATAATAATAATGATAATAATAAAATAATAATAATAATAAATAAAATAATAATAATAATAATGATAATAATAAAATAATAATAATAATAATAAAATAATAGTAATAATAATAATGATAATAAAATAATAATAATAATAATGATAATAATAAAATAATAATAATAATAATAATTCAATATGGGCAATTTGGAAATTGTATAAAAGAATTAAGGATAAAAAGGTAATATACTTGGTCAACATAAAAGGGTTTTTAAGTTTAAAAAAAAAAAAGCTCCCCTCACCTAGCTTTTAGCTTTTGGCTTAAAATAAGAGCCCGTTTGAATTGTCATAATAATTTTTTAAGGCCTAACAATATTTGTGGATTATATTAAATCGATCTTGAAATAAAGTTCCATATAAATTGCACCCTCAAAACACGACACAACTTCAAGTTTCATAGTATGGATAAAGTAATAAAGACTGCTTCAGAGTACTATTCCATAAGATTAATAATCTTACAACCAAAAGGAACAATTAATCAAATTTGGGTTTTTAATTTTTTTTTGGTACACATAATACAATCTGAATAACAACCACATAAAAGGTCAGTATTTCTATAAGTGAGCATGAAATCTTTTGTTCATGTTGTTAGATAATTGCATCGTTCGTGAAATGAGAACATGGACTCAAAACCCATTTCAAATTTCACTGATATTAATTAAGTCCCCATTTTTTTAGGGGGAGGAAGTTACGTGGGGTTCAACCCCCCCCCCCCCCTCTAATCACTAGGATGAGGATACATACAACTAACCAACTGAGCTACAATCCACTTGTCTGTTGGACTAGCTCTCATATTATATTGTTAAGCTCCCGTTCGAATGATTAGGTGTGCACAAAGTGTTGAGTCTCCAACATCTGAGAAATGAGGGACTTGGCTCATTATATGGTTTGGTCACCCCTCTCCTTGTGAGCTAAATTTTAGGATTGAGTTGGACCAAAAATTTATTTCTTTTATCACTTGTCAACTATTTTGCAATGACTTAATTAATTATCTTGGACAACTTTGATAATAACTATCGATTATGAAAAATAACAGTGCTACAATTTAGTTTTTACATTCGAAGATTTCTACTTAGAAAGTCTATATTATTCTACACGGTCTAAATTGTCTAAAGCTTTTTGAAACTAAAAAAAAGGAGAAAAGGGTTAAGAGTCTCCACCAATAAATGAAAAAAGAGATTGAGCTGAACTACCTTTTACATAAAGGGATACCCTTTGGGGGTTTGTACTTGGACTAGCTACCAATGTACCAAATACATCAACTAATACTCAAAACAAGTACATTTAATCATTTTAAAATTGTTAAAACACATTATAAACAAATGAAACTCCTGATTTTCTTTCTAATTAGAAGATACGATGCTGTTAACCTATTCTTTAATTTTTAGAAGTTTGTCTTTGTACGTAATACATGATGACAAATCCCTAACTTTATCAATTTCTCATTTTTCTTTTAAAAAGAACAAAAAAAAATCTTTCTGTATCTTAAGGAATTGATACTGTTCCAAAGTTTTTTTCTTTTTTTAGAGCCAAGTTGTCATGTCCTCTTTATACATTGTAGGGCAGGCTAGTCTATAGGAACTCACGTCCCAGTAAGCATAGTCTATATAAATATGATTTTGGACAGCTCAGTACTGGTAGATGCAACTTCATACACTTATTAATATATTCCAATATGAGCAAGATTTGGATATATACATATCTTTTTCTCTAGGCCAAAATCAAAATGAAGACCAAGTTGGTCTTATTTTAATTACAAAAAATTAAATTCCATGTTGCTCGGTTTTTTCTTTTCTTAATATAATAATTATTTTTTCTTTCTAATGGTGGAAACCCACTTGCTAGACTGATTTTCTTGAAACACAAAGTAAGATAACTCATGAACAAATTAAATGTGACCTTAAACGAATTACACAAACAAAATTTAGGTCAACATGTTATGATGTGTTTGTAACTTTTTTTTCGAGAGAGATGTTCTAATTAGTGCATACATTTAATTCTTACAAAGAGTTGGCTAGTTTGACCTTCACATTCGAATCATGACACCTGAATTGAAACAAAGAAACTAATTAAACGTTCATTATAAAGTAGGACTCTATTTTAAAATCCGATCCCAATACATTCTTGTGGAAGAGTGATGAAGTCCCATATAGATGGTTAATTAATGGGCTGAATGATTTCCTTATATGGTCTTGAATAATTCTTCCTTCAAAGAGCTAATTTTTGGACCGAGTTAGGTCAAAGATCTATTTCTTAACATGATATCAATGCATGATTCATGCCACATCGGTGGTTAATGATCCATGTGTTGAATTGTCCACGCTCCAGAGTCCAAATGTCTTAGTCCTAAGCGTGATCCAAATGTCTAGTCCTTGGTGTGAGGTGGTGGTGAAGAGTGAAGAAGTTCCACATTGATGGTTAATAAGATGAATGATCTTTTTATATGGTCTTGGGCAATTCTAACCCTCCATAACAATAAGTTTTTGGGGTGCCCAAGATCCATTTCTTAAAGACTTCACGCAAAGATTGAGTTAAATGCAAGTTCATTTTTTTAGTTAAGTCATCGGCCCAAACTATAACCACGGGTCATCGGCCCAAACTTTCACCTCCCGTGGTGACGAGGGCTTAATTTGACATAGACCCCTACCTTATTTATTAAATTAAATAACCAAAATTAATATTACATACATAAGATCAGCGGAACATAAAAACCAAATCCTCACAAAGTATAATTAATTACAAATTAAACTACCTAACCTATTACATATGCACGCAAGGTTATTCCATCAAAAGAAAATAGGAAAACACAAGACAAGACGTACATTATGCTAAAAGGATATATTACCCAATAATATATAAATTTTTTTGTCAAGCCAACTTCGATTAGACTTAGCACATTAAGTATCTGAACAAGCCAAAGTAATCAAGGCCGTAAACCTAATGATAAATTAATCACTATCAATTATATTGAGGTGGAATTATCAATTAAACAAATTTATTTAGAATATTTGGTCGAGTCACACAATTGACATAATAAAAATGTTGGTCACAGTGCTCCATAAATAATGCAATAATTGGTCTCTTAGGTAGGGGCATTTGGTCCACACGAGTGTGAACTAATTAATTGGCAGTTTTATGTTTTTTTTTTTTTGAAAAAAAAAAAGAAATAAAATCAGTACACACTAGGAAGATTAAAGAAACTGGCCGGTGAGATCTGCTTATATTATCTCTTTACATAAATCTGTTTAATTATGAACAATTAAGAATCTTGACATCAAATAATTAAGGACCCCTCTTTCAAGATTTCCCAGATCATACAGCCTAACAAACATATATCTCTTCCTTTTTTTTGTCTACTACTAATTAATCAGTTGCTGTATTTAAGGTCAAAACTGATTAATTAATGGATAATTTCCATTCAATGTTTCCTTTACAACAAGATGATGATACTAATTATGATTCCCATCAACAGCTCCTTTTTCCACACGCTGAGACATTTACCAATCCTTCTAATTTCATATACCAACAAGATCTGGTAAATGATTTTGCTCCTTTTGATTCATTGGAGTTAGGAGACAACAATCTTACATTTAACAACTTCAATAATAACGACAATCAGAGAGGGAAATCATCTGTTGCGTCTACTGAGGACAAGAAACAGAAGAAAGTGATGCATAGAGAAATCGAAAGGCAAAGAAGACAAGAAATGTCTACTCTTTATGCTTCTCTTCGACAACAACTTCCTCTTGAAAATATTAAGGTTTGAGAAACTCATGTTTTCTTTTTTTTTTTTTGATTTCCCTAACTTTAGCTGAGATCATCAACCTTCTCATTCCATTTACGAGTTATTTAACCTATATACATGAACAATATAAAACAAATTTTCTATATATCAATGTATTTTAACATGTTGTTATAGGTAATTTGACGCATAGGTGTTTGAAATCTTTCAGGGAAAACGTTCTACATCGGACCACATACTTGAGGCGGCGAATTACATAGAACAGCTACAGAAGAATGTTAAGAATTTGGAAGAAAAGAGAAAAAAGTTGATGAAAGAGTCAACTGGTTTAAGCAATGTTGATGGCAATCCCAAAAGTGGAAGCTCAACAGCTAGAGACTCCTCCCCAGCTGCTATTGTGACAGTAAAAGAATGCTTGGATGGCATGGAGATTTTGGTTAATTGTGGTCTCGGATTCCGCCTTTCTAGGGTTCTTCAAGTGTTACTTCAACAAGGCCTAAGCATAGTGAACTGCAGCTGCACCAAAACAAACACTACAAGTGTACTTCACACTATTCGAACTGAGGTATAATATAGGAAAATTGATCTTTTCATTAGATATATAAAACAGTGACGAAACCAGAAATTTTGATTCAAAATATATGTCTGGTGGTTAAACTTGCTAGCTAAACGAACTATGAGCAATCGTTGTTGTCTACATTAAAGAGATTCAATAGTATGTATATTTGCACATAAACATGAATTTCGAATGAAGAGGTCTCAATTGAATTCTTTTTAGTCCATATAGCTCCGTCCCTAAACTCATATAATCCATAGTAATATTTCATATTTTAGGAGTAGTACTTAATTAACTGCTATGTTGCTCAGACTCTTAAAAAATATTGATGTACGTACCTATGAAGGATCCTAAGAAGTGCTCTAGCTATATCCGAGCAACGTGTATATATATAGCTTTGTGCTAATTGTGAAAGATCATTATCAATTTCATTTTGTTTTTGTTATTCTTGCAGGTTTCCAGTACTGATCAGCCAAGGATTATTAATGTGGACGTAATCCAACAAAAACTCAAAGATATTATTCATGATGATACAAGTTTCAAGTGACTTTCCATAGGATATAAATGTTGTGTGATCCTCACCACCTCAGGTTTTATATATGCATCTTTTTTTTTTCCGGAATGAAGCTGATTTTAATAGAGTGAAATTCATGGATAGTGAGGATTTATATAGCCAGCCTACGAGTAAAGACATTGTTGTTGTTGTTGTTTTAGTCTGACCTCGTTTTTTGTGAAGTCCTCGAGTTCATTATAGCTTCTTGCTTTTAGTCTCAGGAACTTATATTTCATCCTGGTGTATGTAACATCATGACTTGAAGACTTTATTCAGTTAGTTCCAAATTTTGCTAATTTGTCAATCTTGCTTTTAGTATTTACCAAATTAAGTTTGCTGGGTGTACATTATGAATATGATCAAATGATCCCCATTTTGTGGACTAGTCTCGAGAGGAAGTTTGTACTCGTAGATCACTACAAGAAACAAAGTTTTTTTTTCACCGTGAATCAGTGAGAAATTTGTGCTATATAACATGATTTTCTCACTCATTTCCCATTGAATCAGCTCATTGGGAAGTAAATTCTGAAATAGTGGAAAATTTCTTAATTTTTCCGTACGAAAACATTGTGTACACTTTTTCTTTTCTCACCTGGCTGATTCGATGGACCAGCTTCGTTCTCCCGGGGAGCTACTTGAATAGCAGGCAGCACATGTCCTGGTTCTGGTTCTGGCTGATCCACCGACGTGCCCGTTTCCATAGATTTTTCCCATGATTCTTTCGTTCTCTTTTTTCTTTTATGAATTGTTGTTAGAAATGGTAGACTGCGCAAGAAAGGATTCGGGTGGGGGAGCGTCTACCTCCTCTCCCGTTCAATCAAAATATTCATGGAATAGCCACTGAACATTTTCCAGGGGAAATTTCAGTGGAAAAATAGTGATCTATTAGCAGTAAATTGATGTTGATATCAACATACACTTGTATCTTTCTGAGACTAAAATTACTTTGGCAGTCAGTTCAGCAGGATTTTTTCCATGAACCCTTAGAAATAGTACTCGATCTGTTGAAACATTGAAATGTTCGTATGATGTTCACCATCTATGTTTGATACTCATACAATTATGGTCAAGATATATACTAGCATATAATTATATATTTATGCTCCATCTTTCTCTAGCTATACTACATGCACCACCTTGATCTATACTTAATTCAGTTAAAGTAAGGAAATGAAAACCTGATGGACATGCATGTGATAGGAAATGTTACATAGTGTTTTTATAGAGTGTGACCCTCTCGTGTTAAAATTTAAGCTGTTAAAAAGAATATACTTTTATTTATTTAATCATGTTTTCTTACGTGCGGGTACAATTTATTCTTTTTCATGGTCTAACTATGTGAAAATTTAGAACATTCTGTATGTTCTGGTATCATTCTGATCAAGTGTTTAACCCTAGATATATTGTCCTACTTATTGAGGTTTCCAGTCTTGGTTAACTGATCAATCTAAATTTCTAATCATGACATAAATCATAACACCTCTATTTATTCATTTTCATGGTTCATTATATGCTAGCTTTGTCTCAAGGCTATCCTAACATCTTCTAATAATAAATTGTTATGTATTGTTGGTAGTTGAGATTGAATTTGAAGTACACATAGTTGATAGTGCAGTGTGTACTTATATATAGTTGTGATTTTCAAATGATTAAAAATGGTGGACTTTTGATATTTATGGTTGGTAAAATTAGTCATTTTGCACTAATCATACATTAAAAAAATAATCCTCTCTCCTTGATAACCATATGGGCAAAGAATTGACCTAATTTTATGATTAGCCAGAAAAGAGAAACTAAAATGGAATGGGTATGTTAATTAGTTCTAGCTATCAGACGGCATATCCTTTGCTAATATTTCCACACACAAACTGATTGCTTTATTTTTATTCATCTGACCATTTCCTATATTAGTTTTTGATCTTACGTAATGACTTGGAGAAAATGACACATATGGCAATTATATTTGGTAGTAGGTTTAAAATGGTCTTGTAAATATATTTAAGCAGTTTAGTCCCTTTAAGTTGGTCTTCATCAAATATTTAATAAATTTTACCATTACGTTTTACTTGATTTTATATGATATTATATCCTTCAACTTCGGTCATGCACGAATAAACAATTAAATTTGTATAGGTTGAACAAATAGATATACACGTCTTACATGACATGCAATTTGCATTCTACGCGGCATCCTACTTAGCGTCTTACATGTATTATGTCACATAGGATGTGTATGTCTACTTGTTCAACTTTATACAAGTTTAAGTGCTTACTTGAGCACACTAAAAGTTGAATGGTATATACAAATGTCAGTCTAGACCATATTAAATAGTATATTTATGTATTTTGCCAAGATTTTATGAAAACTATGGAAAAAATAAATTTAACCAAAAAACGCACTTGGAAAATTCCCATCAAATCTCCAAATCACACACCAAAAACTACATCATATACCAAAATAGAGTAGTTTTTTTAAAAGCAGCAAAAATCACGCATCCTAAATAAAACTATACCATACTACAAAATAGACAGATCGATACCAACAAAAATATCAAAGAAATGCATTCCACATTTAAGTTCTTGTGAATTTTCTTTTTCTCACCGTTCTTGTTAAATCTAACATTCAAAGTTCGTTAAATATTTGACAAAGACAAAAATATTCACTTTTGGCCAAATTATAGGTGCTCAAAAATACATTTTAAACAAACCCTCAAACATAACATTTTTGTTTTTTTATCTAATGATTTGCGTCATAACTCAATTCTAAAATTATTAAACTATACACAAGTTGAAGAAAAAAAAAAACACAGATGATTGCAGCGCGCAAGTATTCTATGTCAATCAATAACAATTAGTAGTAAAATAATATAACCAAAATTTACAAAAAATTAAGATTTCTTCGTCACTCATACAGTAATTAAAAGATTGAGAGTATGACATAAATTAAAGCACATGCTTCACGTCAAACTCGTGTTTTTTTTTTTTAAATCATAAAAAAGAACAGCCGTTAGAGTAACAGTGTTGCTATTCATTTTTGTTTTAAAAAAATAGAATTATTACTGTACTATTATGCCTAATTTCAGTGGTGCTGTTGACAATAAGACAAGAATTAGCTAATCAAATCTTGCTTCACATCAAAGCTAAAAGACAACTGGACAGATAGTCCAAATATTCAACAACATATATAATACATGTATAAAATATACTATAATTTGTGCTAAAGCACTTTTTAAGATGCCTCCATGGTCATCCACTGAATTGGAAATATCTTCTCATATTCTCATCCCTAGGTTAAGGTTAAGCACACACATTAAAAAAAACAAAACACGAGGCAATATAATTTTTATCACACACAAACTGTTACATAATACTCATCAACACTATAACTAACATCAACATCTTTTCAACCATGGTCCATCAAGCCAATTTCATACCTACATGGTGAGTCTAGGATTGTTTGGAAAGAGGTGGTCTCGACCATCTCAACAAGTTTGGGGGCCTAAAGTCAAACATCATAGAGGCCATATTTTTTTAATTGACATATATAAATTGAATAATTATACCATACTTAGTGTAATCTTACAAATATGATCTGGAGAGTAAAATATACGCGGATTTTATGAAGTAAGAATGCAAACAATGTACATATTCAATGAAAAGTATATAATATAAATTTAGAATAATAAAACTTGACACAAAACTTTGATAAGTTTATATAATGATGTTGAATAGTGTTGCGCTGAATTTGATAAGTTGATATAGTGATATTAAAATAGTGTTGGTTAGTTTTAGTGTTTAAAATTTGAGGAAGATACCAAAAAATAAATTTGATCTTTTTAAAAACACACAACACATGAATAGATTTTACATAATGTAGAAGGTTTGAGCGTTTGAGAGATTTTAAAATATTCAATAGTGAAAGAACAAAAATAGTGAAAGGGGAATAAAAAAAGTAAATATAAGAATAATAATGTTTGTTTATGATAATCGTTAGAATATAAATAAGGAAATAAAATAGATAGGCACATAAAAAATGATACAACAATTAACTAAACACTATTTCATTTCTCAGTTATTACATTGATCTCTATATTAAATGATGTAAAAAAATTATTATATTTTCTATCCAAAAATTCCTTTCAAATTTATAATGAAAGAGGTTTTTTTTAACAATAGTACATCTTTGAGAAAATATATTAAATATTAGCTAAAGAAACCCATGCCCAAATTGACCAGATGGTTCACTGGTTTGGGGGTTAACTTTCAAGATTGTTGTCGTGGGTTCGAATCTAGTTAATTTTGCCCATTATTATTATTTTATAAGAAAAAACGTCTAATTTAATATATTAAAAGAAATGTCATTATAACTTTAATTAGCAAGGCATAAAACAGAAGAAAAATATATTCCAATTAAACATCTTCTCTTTAGCTCACTAATTTATTGTCTTTAAAAATTTTGAAATCATACGCAAGTGAAAAAATTATTTTTTAAATTATTTTTTTTATTTTATTTATAAAAAATCCTTATAGGGGTATATTTGATCTTTTTTACCCATGAATTATTCTTTGACTTATTTGATTAATATTTTTTTAGTTTCTTATTCTTATTTCTTTGTTTTTTCTCACTTTAGTATAAAACTAAGACAAATCAAAAGAAAGAAGTGTGATGGAAAAAGTGAAAAAATAAAGAAAGAATTTTAGAACAATGTTTTTTGCGGCTATAATGTAGGTTAAATATTATTATTTTTGCGGTTATATTGTAATTTAATTTTTGTATCTATAATTTTTTTGGGCATTTACGATAAATTTTACAATAAAATTAGTGAAAAAAATAAGTTTGACCATTAAAATAATAAATTCAATTAGTCGTTGAATTAAAAAATCTAATATATATATAACAAGGATCAAATATACCCCTACATAAATTTATTTTTTTAATATTAATTTTTGCATTCGTTAGAGGAAAAGAGTGTATGTGAGCCATTTGTATGACATTAGGGGTATATATGAGTCACTTTCATAACGAGGTGTATATCAACTCTAAATCACAAAGTTGATGGGTGTATTAGCCATTTCCCCTACAATTTTAGGTATTATCTTAAAGTAATGGTGCACCCGTCTTCTTGAAATCCTAAATTCGCCTATGTCAACAGAGTCATCATTTTGTATTATATGTGTTGAAAATTGATTTTAATTTCTTAGGAAAAATCAACTTTGAAAAAGTTGCCACTTAATATTTTGAAAAAATTAAAAAAAAACATAATTTAAAAACTATAACATATTAAGTCTTAAAAATTTAGAGAAAAAGGGTACGATATTCATAATTCCACTTTGAGAAGGTGTCAGCACTCAAAAGTGGCCGCTAACATGCGGTTAGCCGACAATTTAAATCATTTGGCTAATTTTTTAAAAAAAAAGATAGAATAAGTAAATGAAAAGGAAATTTTTGTTTGAAGACATTTAAAAGGCACTAACTTAACACTTAATAATTTTTTTCGAAAAGAGATAAGATTCTATGAAATTTATTTTAAGAAAATAAATCAACACAAAGAAACAAATCCTCCTTTTGGGAAATTTGATCAAGTTAAACTAATGCTAAATTTAACATTGAAACAAATAACAATTGGATAATTAAATGGATAAATTACCTAAATACACAACTTATTTTATAATATTTTCTAAAATTTCCTACCATTTGAAAAAATTACAAAAATCTCTCTTTTCCTCACTATCTCTCCTATTTTTGGATATACCACTCTTACGCGATGATTTGGACCTCAGGATGTGATGTATCGTGACGTTGAGTGATGTATCAGGACATGTGTGTCTTGTATCAACAAAGATAATGTATTGCGACACAATGCATCGAGACGTTGAGTGATGTATCCGAAATCCTTAAATTTTAAGAATTTTTTGTAATTTGAAAAAAAGTAGATATATGATGTAATTAGTTCTTAATACTATGAAACTTGTGTAATTTTTACTTGTTAAATACGTAAAAGAACACATTTTTTGGGCCCATGTTTGATTTTATGTTCGCCTGGATCAATAACTTGGGCCTTACTGTGTTGATTTGGGCTTTGGCCCAATTCCTGTTTTGTATATTCTCACTGTATAATAATATATATACACTAATTTCCTGTATATCACTATATATCAGTCTATTTTTATACTCCAACACATGTTTATTAGCTTTTCTTTCATATATTTTCTTCCATTTTAAAATTCCACATAATTGCTTCCCAATTTTCTTGACGAGGCAAACTTAAAATTATGATATTTGACCATTTGGGCCTTCGTGGACCATTAGAAATGCAAAAATGAGAGTAACCTTTGAGTCCAAATGGATTCCACCAGATTCACATGCATTATAAGGGAGATATGTAAGAATCAATATATTCAAATTTAACACACTAATTTAAACAAGTGTACAGAAAATTATTTCTCTTTGTGATGAACAATAACAAATAACAAGAGCCTAAGTATTCGACATGTTTGGCTCTCGTAACAGTAACAAAATATAATAAAAATTAACGATCAATACCTGCTATGAACAAGCCAAGATGACTAACTAGTAGTGAACTGATACCTGATGAAATGAACAAATGAAAGATTGGGATAGTAGGGATGGCCTATTTTAAGATCAGATGATCCATCTCTTTGTCCGTTTGGGTGGGCTAACTCAGATAGGTCAGAGATGAGGGAAAGAGCCCATAAAAGAGAGAAATCGGATGCCCTTTCTAATGCAGTTCACGATGCGGAGCTTCCAACTAGCTAAACTAGGTAGTTTATTGTTAGAATATCCTAGTAGGAAGATGGAAGAATATAATATACACTATAGGAGAGTCCTGTTGGAACTATATCAATATTAGAATCATGACAAGGAATATTTGTATCCGTATATACAGGGGCGGCAACGTAATTGGGGGACTAAAACAAAATTTCAATTCGAAGCCTAAAATAAAAACAATCTTTGTATACGTATTTATTCAAATTTTATTTTTCTTACACTATGTAGATTAAAATTATTAGTATTTAATATTGTAGTTTTAGGTAAGATTTTATCAACTCAACATTGAAAAATATCATTTCAATGAGGTAATTGTTATATGAATTGTTAAGATAATTCTATAAGTAATAAGTTGACAAATATTAAATAATTAAAGATAAGGGTTAGAACTATAGAATCTCAAGAAGTTGATGACTTGGTATACCCCATTTCAATATGCTTGTTGTAATGCTTGAAACTAAAATTTTAAAACAAATAAAAAAGAATTTGTAATTCACTTTGATCAACACTTTTCACTATTAATTCTTATTTTTAACAAAGTACAAAAATGTTAAAATAATATATTTTTAAAAATATTATACTTTTTATCATAAATAATCCATTTTTTCTATAAAAATTTAACACATAATTTATTCTTAATAAAAATTTGGGCCCCCCAAAATTTGGGGGCCTAAGGCATAAGCCTTATTTTACAAAGCATAGAGTCACCCCTGCTTATATAATAAGTGGGCTCTATCCTTCCGGCCTACCTCATTAATAACTGCAGGGAAGAATCTAGGGGCGGAGCTACAACTATGAAAGGGTGGTCAGCCGAACACCCTTCATCAAAAAATTATATCGTGTATATAGATAAAATACTGTCTAATGTCAATATATATAATTAATTGAACACCCTAAGACACAACAAAGGCTAGTTGTCTGGTGGTAAGTGTAACATCTCACAAATTGAAATAACTAGGAAGAAGCTAATAATTGGAAACAATCATTTTTTTTTTTTGGAAAGAATGAAAATCTGAAAATTTTGTCAAGTTAGAATAAGTTGAGTTTTGGTCAACTTCAAACGGCCATAACTCCTAGCTCAGAATGAGTTAGGTGTATTTCCAGATATGGTTGGAAAGCTCTTGGAATAACCTTTCCAATGCTGCTGAGTTTGCGCGATTCCAAGTTCGTATGAGTGAGTTATCCCCTTTGGAAGTTGGGCTATTTGAATAAGGAAAGCCTAATCCGGATTTGGAAGGGTAATTTAGTCTTTTCCTTACCTAATTATTCTAATTCATTTTTAGGAGTTAATTGGGGTAAAAATCAGATTTTAGCCAGTTTAGAAAAGTTGAAGTTTCACGCTAGGGCTTGGAGAAAAGAGAGGAGAAGGGAAAGGAGAAGAGGAAAAGCAAGATTCGCCAAGAACGATCGATTTTGGTTGTGGATTTCGCCAAGAAATTGATCCTACAAGGTATGTGAGTCTTTCATAGAGTTGGGTTCGTTCACCCACGCTCCAAACTTGCTTAGTTCAACGAAATTCATCCTAAAAGAGTTTGAAAGTTGATGTTCTTGATATGTATTCTTCAATTTGAATGTCGTTCTTGAATTGGGCTGAATTGAGGAGTTCTGAGATTTTTACGTTGAGTTTTTAGAGTTGTTTTGAGTTATGTTCTTGAGTACATAAGTAGGGTATCTGAATCTAAAATAAATTTGAGAACAATAGTCGAGTTTAGACGAATTGGGGCTAGAAAACTAAGAAGGAAAAGTCTAGCAGTTTTGGCACGCAAGTCCGCATCATGGACTTGCTCCCTCAGTGAATAAAAGTCAGCTCCGCGTCGCGGTTAGGACGCAGACTCCTCTGTCTCAAAATTAATTTTTGCGATCAAATATTTAAATGAAACTTCGCGTCGCGGACTTGTTCGAAGACGGTGATTTCTTGATTTTTTCTCATGTTTAGCTATCTACAAACACTCTTAAACATCATGAGATCTTTCCTATCACAAATCACAATCCTTGAATCCATAATTCAATTCAAGAAAAGTTAAGAGCCAAGTCAAGTGAAGTTAAGAGTCAAGTTAAGAGAAGTTTATAAAGTTTTTAAAAGTCTTTAACAAACATTCTAACTTTTTTCTAAGACTTAAGTTTCAAGTTAAGCAAAGAGTAAAGAGTTGAGTTCATTTCTCCAAAAGCTATAAGGGAACTAAGTATTCCCAAGAGTTTAAAATGTCTTCACATTTGAACAAGAAAGGGAAACATTGATTTCCAAGAGAGCTTTTAAGCTAAAGTTTTGAGTAAGTATCTCAAACAAAAGAAAGAAGTTTTGATTTTAAATCATATGAACTAAGTATATTTTGGGAGTAGTATTGAGCACCGATATGGGGACGCGAGTTTATATTAACTCAAGTCTCCATAAACCATGTAGCCATCATGGGTAGTAAATGATCATACTTTTTAGATGACTGCTTAAGATGCTTTTAGCATAGACTAGTGGATCCACTAAGTTAAGCGTTCTATATGACGGTAAAGTATAGGAAAGTTCTGGCAGTGTGGGCAAGACGATGTATCACCACTTAGGCTTATAGTGGTGGTTGTCGGTTAGAAAAACTCCTATAAAAACTATATTACTTTATTAGATGACTAAAGTTAAGTTTGTAATTGCATTTTCTTTAACGAACTAAGTTGATTTTACTGTTTTATAAAGCTTTTCATAGATTGCACGTGTTTTATTGTTTTATATTGAGTTAAGTTATTCATGAGTTGAAAAGAGCCAAGGTAAGTATTTCTTTCAAATTCTTTTCAAGCCTATGTTATGTTTAGCATTCCAACTTGCATACAATGTACTGATGTCAGTTGGCCTGCATTTTATTATGATGCAGACACAGGTAACCAAGATCAACATTCAACACCTCGTTGATCTAGTTTGAGCACTCGGAGTCTTGTGGTAAGCCTTTTTGCTTTCGGAGGATCCCTTTTATTGCTTTCAGTTTTATTATTAGTTCAGTAGGATGCCGTGGGCCTGTCCTAACGTCCATCTCAGTTGTTTAGAGGCATAAACAGATAGTCAGTTAGTTAAATTCATTTGTCACTACATTGTTGGCTTATGTTTTGAGACTTGAGGTTTCCATTTTGGCTAAGTTTGAATGTTTACTTAAGGACATTCTAAGTTATTTCACAAGTTCTTTTTTTTAGACTATTTCTTGTGTTTGAGTCTTCCGCTGAGTAAGTAAGCCAGGCCAAGGGTTCGTTTGGGGCCAACAATGCTTCTCGAGTGCCAGCCACGTCCAGGGTGTAGGCTCGGGGCATGACAAACTTGGTATTAGGGAACAAAGTTCAAGAGTCCTAGGGAGTCTATGAAGCTGTGTCTGTAGAGTCCTAGTTATTGGTGTGAAGCGCTCCACATCTATAATTAGGAGGCTGTAACACTTAGGAAAATTATCTCACTTCTTTCACACTCATTTCGTGCGTTAGAGTTTGATCTCTAAAAAGTTTTGATCTAATTCGTGCTTGTGCGTGTTTTCAGATAATTATGCCTCCACGAAGAGCTGTCAGAGTTCGTCCTGCTAGGCGTAATGTTGAGGAGCAAGAGTTACCAAATGCACCTGAAGTACAACCTCAAGGGGAAGTCACTAATGTTGAATTCAGGGAAGCCATAAGGATATTAAGTCAAGCTGTGACTAACCAGGTTGGGCAACAAAGAGGAGCTAGACAGGAAGTGGCTGATACTTTGAGGATTCATGAGTTCTTGAGGATGAACCCTCCAAGTTTCACGGGTTCAAGCACTACTTAGGATCCAGAGAGTTTTGTTGAGGAACTGAAGAAGGTTTTTGATGTTATGCATGTTGTCGATATTGAGCGAGTTGAACTAGCTACATACCAATTGAAGAATGTTGCTAGAACTTGGTTTGACTAGTGAACGAATGGTAGAGCTGAGGAAGCACCACCTACAAGTTGGGCATATTTTGAGAAAGCTTTCTTAGGGCGTTTCTTTCCCCGCGAATTGAAAGAGGCTAAGGTACGAGAATTTCTTTCTCTTAAGCAGGTCCTTAAGTGTGCATGAGTATGGGTTGAAGTTCACCCAACTTTCCCGTTATGCTCCAGAGATGATTGCGGACATGAGGAGTAGAATGAGCTTGTTTGTTGCTAGGCTGTCTCGTCTGTTGAGCAAGAAAGGTAGGGCTACGATGCTAATTGGGGACATGGATATATCGCGGTTGATGGTATATGTGCAGAAGGTTGAAGAAGAGAAGTTGAGGGATAGAGAAGAGTTCAGAAATAAGAAAGCTAAGATAGGTAACGAGTCCGGGCAGCAGAAGGGTAATGTGAACCGTTCGTCCTTTCAACAAAAGCAAAAGGGACCTGCTCTATCATCTACTAGTGCTCCTGAACCCAGAAACAGAGGTGAGCATAATGGTCAGAATTCGCAGAACATCAGAGCTAGACCTGCAAAGTCTCAAGGCAATATGGTACAAGGAGGTAATTGGGGTTCTGCATGTGCTAGGTGTGGTAGAACCCACCCAGGTAAGTGTCATGATGGCCAAGAAGGTTGCTTCAAGTGTGGGCAAGAGGGTCACTTTATGAAAGAGTGCCCTAAGAACAAGCAAGGTAGTGCGAATCCGGGGAATAGAGCTCAATCTTCATTAGTTGCTCCACAAGACAGGGCTGCACCTAAAGGAGCTACATCAGGTACCGGCGGAGGAACAAATCGTCTTTATGCGATCACTAATCGCCAAGAGCAAGAGAACTCTCCAGATGTTGTCACTAGTATAATTAAAGTCTTTGCTTTTGATGTTTATGCTTTGCTAGACCCAGGAGCAAGTTTATCTTTTGTAACCCCTTATGTTGCAAATAAGTTTGATGTAATTCCTGAGAAACGTTGTGTACCCTTTTGTGTTTCTACACCTGTTGGGGAATCTATTCTAGCTGAGCGAGTATATCGTGATTGTGTCATTTCCATCCATCACAAAGACACCATGGCTGATTTAATTGAGTTAGACATGGTAGATTTTGATGTCATTCTAGGTATGGACTGGCTTTATGTCTGTTATGCCTTCATTGATTGTAGAACTCAGGTTTTTAAGTTCCAAGTTCCTAATGAGCCAGTCCTAGAGTGGGAAAGTAGTACAGGAGCGCATAAGGGTCGTCTTATTTCATACTTTAAGGCTAGAAAGTTAGTTTCTAAGGATTGTGTCTATCACTTCGTTCGAGTTATTGACTCAAGTGTTGAGATACCTCTCATTTAGCCAGTTCATATAGTAAAAGTGTTTCCAAAAGTTTTTCCAGATGATCTACCCGGAGTCCCTCCTGAGAGAGAGATAGACTTCGGTATAGATGTTCTTTCATATACTCGTCCTATATCTATTCTGCCATATAGGATGGCACCAACGGAGTTGAATGAGCAGTTAAAAGATCTTTTATAGAAAGGGCTTATTCAACCAAGTGTCTCTCCTTGGGGCGCTCCGGTCTTATTTGTGAGGAAGAATGATGGTTCCCTTAGGATGTGTATAGATTACCGTCAATTGAACAAGGTTACCATCAAATATCCTCTTCCAAGAATTGATGATCTTTTCGATTAGCATCAGGGTGCTTCTTATTTTTTGAAAATAGACCTCAAATCTGGCTACCATCAGTTGAAAGTAAAGGAATGTGATATTCCCAAGAAAGCATACATGACCCGTTATGGTCACTATGAGTTTATGGTCATGTCGTTCAATTTAACTAATGCACCTGCAACATTCATGGACCTTATGAATTGAGTTTTCAAACCTTATTTAGATATGTTTGTTATCATCTTCGTTGATGACATACTAATCTATTCAAGGAATGAAAAAGATCATGCTAGCCATCTCATAAAAGTTCTTTAGACTTTGAAAGATAAGGAGTTATATGCTAAGTTCTCAAAATGTGAGTTTTGGCTTGAGTCTATGGCATTCTTGGGCCACATAGTTGTCAGTGATGGAATTAGAGTTGATACCTAAAAGATAGAGGAAGTGCAGAATTGACCTAGACCCATATCTCCAACTGACATTAGGAGTTTCTTGGGTTTGGCTGCTATTATAGAAGATTCATAGAGGGGTTCTCATCTATTTCATCCCCTTTGACCAAGTTAACTCAGAAAACAGTGAAGTTTCAATGGTCTGAAGCTTGTGAGAAAAACTTTCAGGAATTGAAAAAGAGGTTGACTACTGCCCCAGTGTTGACCTTACCAGAAGGTACGCAAGGCTTTGTTATATATTGTGATGCGTCTAGAGTTGGTTTGTGTTGTGTGCTAATGTAGAATGACAAAGTTATAGTTTATGCCTCCAGACAATTGAAAATCCATGAGAAGAATTACCCAACCCATGACTTAGAGTTGGCTGCTGTAGTATTTGCTTTGAAGATATGACGTCATTATTTATATGGTGTTCATGTAGATGTATTCACTGATCATAAGAGCTTTCAGTATGTGTTCACTCAGAAAGAGCTTAATCTCAGACAAAAGAGGTAGTTGGAATTACTCAAGGATTATGATATGAGTATTCTTTATCACCCGGGTAAGGCTAATGTTGTTGTTGATGCTTTAAGCAGGTTGTCTATGGGTAGTACCGCCCATGTTGAGGAATAAAAGAGAGAGTTAACAAAAGATGTGAATAAACTTGCACGCTTAGGAGTCCAACTAATGGATTTCACAAAAGGGGGAGGAGTGGTGATGAATGGGGCTGAATCATCATTAGTGTCAGAAGTGAAAGAAAAGCAAGACCAAGATCCTACTTTGCTTGAATTGAAGGTAAATGTTCATAAGCAAAAAGTATTAGCTTTGAACAAGGGGGGATGGAGTATTGTGATATCAAGGTAGGTTGTGTGTAGTAATGGTGGATGGACTCCAAGAGAGGATCATGGAGGAGACTCATAGCTCCAGATATTTCATTCATCCGGGTTCCACAAAGATGTATCGTGATTTGAGAGAGGTGTATTGGTGGAATAGTATGAAAAAGGGCATTGCAGAATACTTTGCCAAGTGCCCAAATTGCCAACAAGTTAAAGTAGAGCACCAAAGGCCCGTTGGTTTGGCTCAAATTATAGAACTTCCGGAATGGAAGTGGGAGATGATCAATATGGATTTCATCACAGACTTGCCAAGGTCTCACAGGCAACATGACTCAATTTGGGTGATTGTTGATAGAATGACAAAATCAGCCCACTTTTTGCCGGTAAAGACTACCCATTCAACAAAAGATTATGGCAGGTTCTATATTCAGGAAGTGGTAAGACTTCATGGAGTCCCTGTTTTGATAATATCAGATAGGGGTGCTCAATTTACTGCACAATTCTGGAAATCTTTTCAGAAGGGTTTAGGTTCAAAGGTGAACTTAAGTATTGCCTCTTATCCTCAGACAGATGGGCAAGCAGAGCGCACTATTCAGACTTTAGAGGATATATTGAGGGCCTGTGTGATTGATTTCAAAGGTAATTTGGATGATCACCTACCTCTTATTGAATTTTCATACAATAATAGTTATCACTCTAGCATCCAGATGGCTCCATATAAAGTGTTTTATAGGAGAAGATGCAAATCTCTTATTGGATGGTTTGAAGTTGGTGAAGCTGGGTTGATAGGACCAGATTTAGTTCATCAAGCTATGGAGAAGGTGAAAGTGATTCAAGAAGGGTTGAAAACGGCATAGAGTCGCCAGAAATCCTACACTGATGTTAGGAGAAGAGAGTTAGAGTTTGAAGTAGATGATTGGGTATATCTTAAAGTTTCACCCATGAAGGGTGTTATGAGGTTTGGTAAGAAGGGGAAGCTTAGTCCCCAGTATATTGGACCTTATCGAATAGCCAAGAGGATTGACAAAGTAGCTTATGAGTTGGAGCTACCACAAAAGTTAGATGCGGTTCATTCGGTTTTTCACGTCTCCATGTTGAAAAAGTGCATGGGCGATCCTTCATTGATCATACCGCCTGAAGATATTGGGATCAATGATAGCTTATCTTATGAAGAGATTCCGGTTCAAATTCTAGTTCGCCAAGTTCGCAAGTTGAGAACAGAAGAGGTAGCGTCAGTCAAAGTTCTTTGGAGGAATCAGTTCGTTGAGGAAGTTACTTGGGAAGCTGAGGAAGATATGAAGAGGAGATATCCACATTTCTTCGAATCTGGAGAAATTTCAGATCAAGGTACTAATTCTCTTCTTAGTGCTCTTTAATTTATAAGTTGGCATGCTGTGTTGCATTTGCTTGTTGGGTGATTGAACTCAATGATTGATGTTACACATTTAGCCTAGTAAGAATAATCTCATTCGAGGACGAATGTTCCCAATGAGGAGATATTGTAACATCTCGCAAATTGAAATAAATAGGGAGAAGCTAATAATTGAAAATAGTCCTTTTTTTTTGGAAAGAATCAAAATCTGGAAATTTTGTTAAGTTGGAATAAGTTGAGTTTTGGTCAACTTCAAACAGCCATAACTCTTATCTCAGGATGAGTTAGGTGTATTTCCAGATATGGTTGGAAATATCTTGAAATAACCTTTCTAACGCCGCCGAGTTTGCACGATTACGAGTTCGTATGAGTGAGTTATCCCCTTTGGAAGTTGGGTTATTGGAATAAGGAAAGCCTAATCCGGATTTGGAAGGGTAATTTAGTCTTTTCCTTACCTAATTATTCTAATTCATTTTTAGGAGTTAATTGGGGTAAAAATCAGATTTTAGTCAGTTTAGAAAAGTTGAAGTTTCATGTTAGGGCTTGGAGAAAAGACAAAAGAAGAGAAAGGAGAAGTGAAAAAGCAAGATTCGCCAAGAATGATCGATTTTGGTTGTGAATTTCGCCAAGAAATTGATCCTACAAGGTGTGTGAGTCTTTTATAGCGTTGGATTCGTTCACCCACGCGCCAAACATGCTTAGTTCAGTAAAATTCGTCCTAAAAGAGTTTGAAAGTTGATGTTCTTGATATGCATTCTTGAATTTGAATGTCGTTCTTGAATTTGGCTGAATTGAGGAGTTCTGAGATCTTTACGTTGAGTTTTAGAGTTGTTTTGAGTTAGGTTCTTGAGTACATAAGTAGGGTATCTGAATCTAAAATGAATTTGAGAACAATTAGGCAAATTGGGGCTGGAAAACGAAGAAGGAAAAGTCGAGCAAGTTTTGGCACGCAAGTCCGCATCGCGGACTTGCTCCCTCAATGAATAAAATTCAGCTCCGCGTCATGGTTAGGACACGGACTCCTCTGTCTCAAAATTAATTTTCGCAATCAAATATTTAAATGAAACTCCGCGTCACAGACTTGTTCGAAGACGGTGATTTCTTGATCTTCTCTCATGTTTAGCTATCTACAAACACTCCTAAACATCATGAGATCTTTCCTATCACAAATCACAATCCTTGAATCCATAATTCAATTCAAGGAAAGTTCAGAGCCGAGTCAAGTGAAGTTAAGAGAAGTTTATAAAGTTTTTAAAAGTCTTTCACAAACGTTTTAACTTTTTTCTAAGACTTAAGTTTCAAGTTAAGCAAAGAGTAAAGAGTTGAGTTCATTTCTCCAAAAGCTATAAGGGAACTAATTATTCCCAAGAGTTTAAAATGTTTTCACATTTGAACAAGAAAGGTAAACACCGATTTCCAAGAGAGCTTTTAAGCTAAAGTTTTGTGTAAGTATCTCAAACAAAAGAAAGAATTTTTTATTTTAAATCTTATGAGCTAAGTATATTTTGGGAGTAGTATTGAGCATCGATATGGGGATGCGAGTTTATATTAACTCAAGTCTCCATAAACCATGTAGTCATCATGGGTAGTAAAGGATCATACTTTTTAGATGACTCCTTAAGATGCTTTTAGCATAGACTAGTGGATCGACTAAGTTAAGCGTTTTATATGATGACAAAGTATAGGATAGTTCTGGCAGTGTGGGCAAGACACTATATCACCACTTAGGCTCATTGTGGTGGTTGTCGGTTAGAGAAACTCTCACAAAAACTATATTACTTTATTATATGACTAAAGTTGAGTTTGTTATTGCATTCTCTTTAACGAAATAAGTTGTTTTTACTGTTTTATAATGCTTTTCATATATTGCATGTGTTTTATTACTTTATAGTGAGTTAAGTTATTCATGAGTTGAGAAGAGTCAAGGTAAGTGTTTTTTTTAGATTCTTTTCTAGCCTATGTTATGTTTAGCATTCCAACTCGCATACTTGTATATTTAATGCACTGATGCCAGTTGACCTGCATCTTATTATGATGCAGACGTAGGTAACTAGGATCAACATCCAATACCTCATTGATCCAGTTTGAGCACTCAGAGTCTTGTGGTGAGCCTCCTTGCTTCCGAAATTAGTAAGCCGAGAAAAGGTTTGCTTGGGGCCAACAATGGTTCTCGAGTGTCAGCCACATCCAGGGTGTAGGCTTGGGGTGTGACAATAAGTGTGTTCATTTATGTGTAAGAGGTGATCCTCACTTGTTGCCTTTTTTTTTTAACACAATCTCTTTTTAAACAAAAAAAAAACACATAACCTGTATCTTCTTTATGTTTCTAGCCTTAAATTGTTTAACCTAATAATTAAAATTTTATTATTCTTTATATATTTTCGATCTATATTATGTAAATTTTTAGGTAACACGTTCTCAAGAAATTATTTTAAAAGAAAAAATTAAAGATTAGTACCACTATCATACTTTTGATTATTTCTAAACTATATTTTAGAAAATGTAAAATAAAGAATCTTACTAAAAGAAAAGGTAAATATGGAAAAAAGTTTCGATAATTCTCTCGAACTTTGAAACATTCAGTTATTTTGAATCACGAAAAAAGTCTCAAAAATTCATTTAATATGAACTAGAGGAAATATATTCAACTAGTAGCTATAATTGTTTTTGTTGACTTTTGTCCATTAGTTTTGATTTATACCATTGATAATTTTATAATTTTAAGTTTCCATATGAATTACTTATTAAGTGATATGTAATTTAATTTTTAAATTTGTGTGCACCCACTCATCAATAAAAAAAAAATGTTTTGTTCACCCACTCCGCTAAAAAAAACTTATCGACTCTTTTAAAGTTTGAACACCATTGGCGAAATTCCTGGCTCCGCCACTAGAAGAATCTGAAGGTAGCCTAATGATTAAGGGACAGATGGGACACTGTCAACAGGGTATGTTTCTTTTTATCACTCTAGATGACGCACACTGCTTTAAATAAAGCGCAGTGAATAATGCGTCAGACCACCTAATCAGTTGAACCATTCTCTTATAGAATGGGTAAGTGCAAAAGAATGTTCCTTGCTTCCAACTATCCTCATGATTTATTTTTGTTGTAATCTGTCTCTCGATAAGAAGCTTTCTTTTTACCCGGGGTAATTTCGTTTTCTTGAAGAATTGCAGATTCATAAACCTAGTAAGGAAAAACGATTCTACTCAAATTGCATTCATTTGTTGGACGAGAGTGAGAATAGAAAGGAAGCCTAGAGGAAGAATAGAGTATAGCATTACCTCTAGAGTGCAACCTTACTCCTGGGTCCCTCAATCCCATATCTACTACTTAGTCAAGCCCTTAACTACTTCTATATCTTAGAATAACCCTGTTCTCCGATCGACGTTTTATAGTCTTCATATCTATGGAAAGAGGAAGTTAGAAGAGGATTATAAACAATTCTATCGAGCCGAACATCAAAAAGAGAAAGATAGAATACCTTTCTTAGATAGCCTAGCATGCTATAAACCTACAGGGAACAAGAGTAAGATCGAAGACATTCTTAAGAAAATATTTACCATTTATAGCAATATCATTTTTTCACTTGATCACTTTTAATACATTTATAATACAATTTTAATACATATTACATAGAACAATTTGTAAAACACATATAATACAAGTTTTGTTGATGAATAATACATTTATCACACATTTTATTACAATGTGTCACCAAACAAGTATAGTATATTTTAAAACAGTCATAATACCTATATATTGCATACATATTCACTTTTAATACATATTACAGATTTATCATAGTGTTGCTATAAATTGTAATAAATAAAAAGTATTACTAAAATCAATAATTATTTATTAAAAGGTATTCATCCAAGTAATTTTTCAAATTTGAATACTAAGTTGGAATAACTACATAACTATGCATACTTTACTACCATATATACCTAATTTACCTATATTTTCAAAAAATTACACATAATACCACTTTTAATAGTTATATCATACATTTTAAGAATTTAATCAGATACAAAAATTTCTTAAATATGGTATTGAATAATTATCTTAAAATTTAAATTCCTTAATTAATGGTAAATTAGCATTTTAGATTATTTTCTCTCACCTATGTCTTTTCCTCCCCCAATCCGTCTCTATCTCTCATCCCCCCCCCCCCCCCCCCCCCCCCCCCCCCCCCCCCCCCCCCCCCCCCCCCCCCCCCCCCCCCCCCCCCCCCCTACGATCTTCAAACACCTCCACCATCTCCCTCTCTTCCTTAATCCTCTCAATACATGTTTGCATATCCCAAATTTAAAACTAAATCTTGATAATCAGAACTATACAAAGAGGTAAAAAAATACTTTATTATTATAATGTATCTTGGTTTACATCCCACTCATGTATCTGGGATAGAGATTTTATAAACTTTTATAAATTAGCATTTGTCAATTATGCACATGTATCTGAGTAAATGTTCATCACTATATTTGTCAATTTTTGAGTCTTTGTCACTATTTTAGAGTAAATCTTCATGTATTTGTCAATTATACACATGTATTTGAGTGTAAGATTTTTTGAATAGGCTTCAATTATGTATTTGAGTTATATCCATATTTGAGTTAATGAAACAATGAT
This sequence comes from Solanum stenotomum, assembly GCF_019186545.1. NCBI lineage: Eukaryota > Viridiplantae > Streptophyta > Magnoliopsida > Solanales > Solanaceae > Solanum > Solanum stenotomum. Next base: position 22,947,974 of record NC_064289.1, on the reverse strand, counting down.
ATTGGTCATTGCTGAATTTTTTTTCGAAGTTTTTGAAAAAGAATTAAAAAGGAAGAAGAAAGGTACAAGTAGGTGAATTTTCTATTAAAAAAATGGAAGGATTTTTATATTTTTGAATTTTTTTCACACGTTATATGCATCAAAATATTGCAAAGTTATTACAAGCATGATTTTCTCCTTAATTTATGGCTTTCAGTTACATCCCTTAATTTGTTAGACTTAATAAATATGTATCTAACTACTATATTTCTCAGATACATATATCTAGCTAGAAGTGACATAAATAAGTCAAGAAGTCGCCACCTAATTATTACCGTGAATTAGGGCACCTAAGATGATTAAAGCCATTGTCTAAAGTTAAACTTCATTTTAAGGTCTACTAAATTTAAAATTCTAGGTAAGGGTTCAATTAATCTAAAGGGAAGGGGTAAGGCATCCTTTAAGATCCATTAAAAATGGTTAACCGGCCTCGCTTAAATTAATTAATTAGGCTGAGGTGTGAAGATGTAAAAAAATGTTGAAATGCTAAACGTCAAATAACTTTAAAGTCATTTCTTGGAAACACTATGTGGAAATTTATCTTGTTGAAAACGTACAAAGGGAAAATAGTTTTTTAGACATTTAAACTTGTTTGTTGGAAAATAAATAATGCCTCTAAAGTCTATGATTTAAAAATGGAATACAAAATCTGATTTGTACTTACAGAGATTTGTAAATTTTAAAAAATATTTTAAAAATCAATTTGAAAACAAAAGTTGATTCCTTTTTAAAAATCTTTTGAAAGTGGAAAGCAATTGTTACATAGAATAATATATTGATAATTAAATTATGAATAACTAGGTGATTATGTCTAACATGCTCATTTCTTCTACGGTAGTTATCCATGAAAAACAAAACTAACACATACCCAAATCACACAAGTTAAACATGTAAAGAAAAACACATAACAATTAATAATGCTAAAATATAAGCTATATCAAGTCGTTTTTGTATAATTCCCATTATTCCCTATCATTTTTAAAAAAATTCAAAATCCCTTATTTTCCTCCTAAAACTAATCTGCCGAACACATAACTCACAATTCCAAAAATCAAAGTTTATCACTTCCTGATTTCACTCCACAATTCTCTCCCCATTTTTGTAACACCTCGTACCCGAAAATAGAGATTTCAGATTTCTGGTGTTACAGATGGCACTCACGGACACCATCCACGGACCGTAGATGGACTCACGGTCCGTCCTGCAGGTCCGTGGTTCGTGACAGAAAACTTCCCCAGAACTCAGTCAGAAAATTTGGCTAAGTCCCGACTCACGGTCCGTAGATCAGACCACGGTCTGTGGTCTGTGTCCGTGGATCGAGACTTCCCTTACCCAACCTCTGACACAAACTACGGTCGACCAGCACGGACCGTCATTCAATCCACGGTCAGTAGGTCTGACCGTAGATGAGGTTAGCAGCTAGTTAGATGAAAAATATTGATGGGTCAACTTCAGATGGTCATAACTTTTATCACAAAACGAATTATGTGTTCCATGACCTATGATTAGATAGATAATTGAATTATCTTTCCAACGCCACCAAGTTTGCTAAATTCTGACCTCCAAGTAAAGATTTATGTCCGTTTTAGTGAAGCCCTGTCGGGCAGACTCGACCTACGGACCCAATCGACGGACCGTCGATTAATTGACGACCGTCAGTCCATTCCGTCAGTCACTCCGACAGCAGTTAATTCAGGGGTCTTTTGGTCTTTTCCTATTTCGTTTAACCCCTAAGATACGTCGTTTAGACCCTAAATCATGAGGTTTTAATTAGTTTAAGCCTAGAAACATAACTAGAACCTACCTAAGTCAAATTCATTAATCAAAACTTAGAAAAATTAGAAGCAAGAGAGGAGAAAAAGGTCAAAAACCCTAGTTCAAGAACGCAGCGAGGTTTCTTCAGTTCCAGCCCCGAAATTGAAAGATTTCTCCGTGGAATTCGTCACCAGGTATGTGGGATTTCACTAGTGGGTTCCTTTCGCCCATTATGTCCCTAAAATTCAGTCAGATTCTTGATTCCATGATTATGAACAGACCTAGGGTTTCTAGAATTATAGCAGATCATCATGAATTAGTTATTTAAATGTTCCAAATCAGATTATCATGTTATTACTCAGTTTATCGCATGAATTTCAGAACCCTAGCTATGTATTTCTTTAGTTCTTGAATTACACAGGCTAGGTCTGATATTTCGGTATTCAGTTTTACATGCCTCAGTTTATGAATGCATCATTATCAGATTAATTGTTGCATTCTCAGTTTGCATATTTAGTTTCGAGCTATCCAGTATTTATAAAAACTCAGTCATAATGTGTTAACCACTTAATCTATTGGGAGTAGCATAATACCGAGTTGGACTAGGGTTTCAGCGTACCCATATAGTCCCAGAACTACGAGCCACGTAGGTGTAAGTCCCCTCTGTGGGCAACATCAGTTTAGTGATCACGCCAGTCATGCCTCTATACCTTTGGCCGGGTATATTGGGTCCTCTCGATGGGGCATATACATCGGACTCCACATTTAGCTCATGTGGTTTTATGTCGGTTATTAGTAGTTCCCACAGTTCAGTCAGACTCTATTGCATTGACCACATTTACAGTTCATTCAGTATTCAGTCAGCATGTTATAAATTGGTCATTGCATTCAGTTAGCACAGTATTCAGTATCTATATCATGTTCAGATTATTTCATTGTTTTATTGCTTTGTTCAGTTATATGTTCTTTCAGCTTTACTCTATCCTGCCTGCTCAGTACCTTTCAAGTACTACCGCATACGTGCGCTAAATCTTCTTGTGATGTAGGTTCAGGTTTTTCAGTATCCAGATCACACTTAGATCGGTTCTCGATCTTCAGTTCAGCAGCATCAGTAGTGACATGTTTATCTTTATCACTTTTAGTTTTTAGTTTCAGTTTTGCTAGACCTAGTTGGGGTATGTCCCAACATTTCTAGTCAGTTTAGAGGCTTATTTCAGACATAGTTAGATTTAGCTTATTGTTTTGAGTTTGATATTTCTTTTGTATCAAACTCTCAGATTTGATATATTAAGTTATAATTATGGGTATTCCCCATCTTTTCAGATTTATTTATGAATTAGCTTCTGCATCAGTTTATTATCTTTAGTATGCTCATGATCATGCCAGCAGGGTTAGCTTGGGATCACTTGTGGTCCTAGGTCCCGTGTCCGCATCTCGGGGGTAGCTCGGGGCGTGACAATTTTCTTATCAGTTATTTTTTCCTTTACTTTTGAAATTCGAAATCAAGTCTATCCTATCAAAACTAATCCAACGTGAAATAGGTAGTCTGTTCATCTCTTCAAATTGTTTGTTCATCCTTTATTTTTCATTTTTTTTTCTTCTTCAAAACTTTGAATCATATGGATGTTGCGCCATCTTTTATTTTGGTTTTATACAATTAAACTCAAATAACACTCGTCGTGTTTTTTATTCCGAAGATATTGCTTGGGTTGAAAACAAATAAAAAAATGCACAATCTATTAATAATGGCGAAAGTAAACATTGAGAAGTTGAAGAAGGAGCATGTAATATCGGATTTGCCGTGAGATGGAGAGCATTGATATTATCTGTGAACAACAATGGAGGACAAGATGAGATGAAAATATCATATGGTTCTTTCTCAGTCGGAGATTGATAAGTTTTTTGTTGAAGAAATTTTCGGAAAGTGGTGAGGTGGGAGTTTGCTGAATCTGCAGAAAGTTCATCACTACTAGAAACATAAGCTCAGTAGAACTTATATATCAGGTGGGTTTTTTTTTAAATCTATCAATTTTTATACTTTTTTTGTTAGTTAATCACAAATCATACATAAATGACGAAATTCATGTTTCATATTGTAATGTATCAGTATTTAAGTGTAATTAGTTAGTATGTCGATCTTCTTTTATTGATTGTTAAATGTAATTCGATTAGTTAATTGCTTCATAGCGTAATGTATCAATATTTAAGCTTAATTAGTTGATACACTAAATTCTAATTTTGTTCATTATTTGAGGAGTTGTTGTAATTTTCTCAAATTATTGATAAAAAATTGATGTTGAATAGTGTATCATTCAAAGCATATATTTTTTCAGTATGCATGTGATACAAAAATTTGCTAAAATGTATCAGATACAAACATAAGATAAATGGAAAGTTACTAATTTAACCATACTTCTTTGTTTGTATCATGTTTAAGGGTTGGACAATTTTTGTATCATGTTCAACTGGTGGGCATTTTTGTTTTATGTGTTGAGTTGTTGTAATTATGTGAAGTTATTGATAAAAAAATAATGTTCATTGGTGTATCATTCAAAACATGTATTATTCAGTATGTATCATATATACAAAATTTACTAAAATGTATCAAATATACACATTAGATATATTGCAAGTTACTAATTTAATTGTAATCAATTATTTTGTATCGTGTTTAGCGTTGGGTAATTTTTGTATCATGTTCAACTAGTGGGCATTTAGTATCAGATACAAATATCTGTTAGATTGTATATATCATCAATTGGTATTGAGTATCAGTTACTCTTTTTTATCATTATGTATCATCTAAATATTAAGATACTTTGTAGTTACATTTATGTATCATAGGATTAACTTGACATGTTTCTCACGATGATTTACTTTCTATTGCCTTTGTTGAGTTCCTTAGTGACGAAATCAACATCCCATCAAATGGTCTTCGAGCTAACTATCTTCGCACAATATATGAAGCATTATTATGGAGATATGGTACTGAAAAGGCATAGTCAGGCTATGTTAGCGATAAAGACGATCCTCTAACTCCCAAGGGTCGCTTCACTCCACCACAGCAAGATGATTTGGTTCTTGTCGAATATCGATTATGTATCAACGAATAGACACCCTTTGATGGTTTGTTTCTTTTTTTTAAGACAATTTTACTTAGGCTTTAGAGTGTTACTCTAAAAACTGTTTCATGTCATTTTTTGAATTTGAAATTTTTTTGTTATTGATTATATCATGTAAATTCTTGTATTTTGTGTTTTAACTATAGTGTTATTGATACATAACATATCATCTGATAATTAAATCTTTCAAATTATTCATTTGAAATTAGGAAACATAAGTATCATATCCATAACAAATTTTAATCAATTGTATATAAATGAAAATGGTGTTTGTTTGATACATTATGTGTATATGGTGTTTCCCACCAGTTGAACATGATACAAAAGGAAAGTTCAGAAACACATAATCAATCTTTCACTTAATACATATGATACATTAGATATGAGTCTTATCTATGCATATAAATTACATAATTATATATCAAATTCACATAAGTTATTATTAGATAACTTAGATATGAGTTTTATCAATGCTTATACACATAATTTAATTATGTATCAATCACTCACACACAAAATTGAACTAATTTTTATACAAAATAGCAAAACTCACATATATTGTATTGATACTTCACATTGTTAACAATTCAAGCTACTTTATTGAAATATAACAGTGCAAAACTCATATAATTGAAAAATTATTCAACATGAACATGAATGTCTTATATAAATTCAATGATTCACTTTCCTTTGAGAAAAAAAAGTACAAGTCCTACGATTGTGACATTCGTGTCAACAACGTTCACAATAACTCGTGTATCTCGACTTTTAAAACAGTTAGATACATGTATCTCATCTTTAATGATACATGTATCTCGCGGCCAAAATATGGTATAAAAAGTTATATTACAAACTATCGTGAATCTTAGTAATTAGGACCTAAAGTACTGAGATTTATGTATTAATGTATCTGATACATATTCACTGCAATGTAGTAATCAAAACAGTGGGGATGCATATATGTAATATATTGCTCTTCAAAAACAACAATTGTGTGTGCACAAGGTATTTCGTCTAGTTGAAATCTCCCACAATTAAATATTTTCCAAGGTTAACAATGTATCTTCTTCCAGATTCATAAACTAAAAGAATAAATCCAGACGATGCAACAACCTGAAAAAAATTAAATAAGTCAATGATACATTAAATGAAATACCATTTTTTGGTGTTTTTGAAGCAAGACTTATCAAAGTTTTCTTATGGTTCAAGCATTGACAAACATGAAAAGATAGAAAAGAACATGCTTGAGTTCTGGTCGAAGCAAATTGGCTTGGCAAAGAACTTGATGACATCTCCACTAGTAAGACGTCCATCTCCATCTGTACCAAATTAACAACCACATCATTAAAAAAATATTTTTTCTCTCTTATTTTAACAAAAACACTAAAAAAAATTATCAGAATCAGCAAAATTGAACCATTGTTGATAGATCTTCTCGTGTTCTTTTGAACATCGATTAATGGGGCTTAATAGATTGCCGGATGTAGCATCAATGTATCTCTCCATCCATCTTGTCAGTTGTATTATTGGCGGATTTGAGATTCCATCACTTTTGTAACCTTCATAACTCACCTGTTCACCCAAATTCTTGAACACCTTAACAAAATCAATATATTTATCTTGTATCAGCAACTTTTTCGATTTTTTTTTTTTTTTGAAATTATCACTTTTTTCAACAGTAATGGTTGTTCAATGGAGAAGATGTAAATTTGAAATTTGAAATTTGTGAATCTGTTACCTATTGAGATATGGACTGATAAGAATCAGTTAGGCGTTAATTAAGGAAATTAAAATAAGTAAAAATATTTTTTACCTGATTTGTTCCTTTTTAAGCGCAACAAGAAGTTGTTTACAATATATTAGATATAATGTCTCCGGACGGTAGGTATGTATCTGGCTGTCTCCTTTTTTAAGGGATTTTTGTAAATTGAAAATTAGTAGGAATAGGATGTAATTTAGATCTTACACTATGTGATTCCATAATTTATACTTAAATAAAGGGGTTGAATATTTGATCCATTTGGAATATAATTAGGCCCAACTTTCATGGCTTTTCTTTCTTTAAATTAACTCGTTTGAGCTTCTATAACATATATTATGTAAAAGTTTAGAAAGTAAGAAACTTGAAATAAAGTAACGACATATTATTTTAAACAAGACGACATTTAAGTAATGATAGTAATATTGATAATAAAAATATAATTTTAAAATAGAAAGATCATAAAAAATAATAAAAGTTAAAGTAATAGATAATTACGAAAGCAATAGAGATAAATGGAAAATAATAGTGAATTATTAAGTATTCGACTTAATAGCAATTTAGAAGCTCAACAAAATAAATTAGAAGAAAGGAGGGACAAAATTTGGTGTCAACACAAACTAGAGGGAAAGGGGGTAATTAGATATTAAACTAGCGGGATTTGTGATAGAGCAACTTTCACATATAACAAACATAAAAATCATAGTTATATGTTATAACTATAGTTTGTATAATTGCGCTTCATAGCAAATTTTATGTTTGCTATGGAGCTTTTAATTTGTATAATTTGCTACAAGCATCCAATTTTATACAAATTATTCAGTTTTGTATAAATTCATTTATACATTGTAATTTGTATAATAAGATCTGTATTTGTATAATTATAAGTGTATAGGACGAAAATATATGTATTTATATTTGTATATACACTTTTCTCTCACTTTATACAAACACAAACGTATTTTATACATTTTATACCGAAATGTATAAAATGGCTAATTGTATACCGAAAATGGCTAATTGTATACCGAATCAGATGACAAAAAAAGGGGATGTTTTATTGCAAATTACAATTAAAATAAACTATGACTATAATTGAATTAATAGTTTGTTATTTCATACAATTTTTTCTTTGTGGTATTTACCCTACTAACATAGGCCCAAGTCTGATTTCCTGTTTGCTTGGACCAGCAACTTGGGCCTTTCTGCTGCTGATTTGGGCTTTGGCCCAAGTCCCATTTTGTATATCCCCTATGTATATCAGCATTATATGGAATTGGTCTGGAACAACCATAGCTGTTTGTCAAAATTTACTAATACCTCAATCATACATAGAGAATTGGTCTTATCAACGTATACTAAAGAATCATTAATTCTTTTCCACCGTAACCACTTTAATTAACAGAATAACTTCTTACATGCATAAGTAGGGTACATACCTCCAAGCTCCAGCAGTGCTGACTCCGTCAATTTTACAGAGACAATACTATGATAACGTGTTGTAAAACTATATAAAACAATAAGAGGAATATAGTAGAGAAGCCGTGTGAAAAGCAAAGCCACTAATATCGTGGCAAAGGTTAAACCTCATAAAATCAGCGAAGCTAAAATTTCGTACTTGTCATATTCTTTCGATCGATCGAGAACTTATAAGGAATTGTTGCCCTATTAAGAAAGTAAAAAAAAAACGCTAGAGAAGATAGAGTTGCTGAAATGCTTCTAGATAGCAATGTCTGTTGTGCCGTAATTTAACTAAACTTTAAAAAAATCACTTTTTGAAATGTTCTAAGTATAAAACAATTTGAGAAAAATACTTAGAAAATAATCGCCACTTAATTTTTTAAAGAAATTAAGAAAACTTATAATTTTCAAAGATTTAAACAGAAAAAATCATTTGAAAATACCAAAGAGGGTTCAAGGTTCAATTCACACTTCGAGAAGGTTTTAAGCATTCGAAGTGCCCGCTAACATGCGGTTGACCTGCGACTTGACTAAAATATATTTTTTGACTATTTTTTGACTATTTTTTAGAGAAAAAAAAAGTGATTTAACATAAATAAAATAAAAAAATTTACAATATTTGGTTAACTTTGAGAAAAATAGTAAAATAACTGACACATTTTATTTCATTTTTTATTTTTTAGAGAAAGGGATCCAAAATGAAATATTTGACTCGAAATACAAGTGATTAGAATATTAATAAAACTTGATTAATTAGAATTTATTTAATTCATTTTGAAATAATGATTTAAACCAATTTAATATATTAAAGCATGAAAATCATTTTAAATTAATTGAAGAATAAAAGTCTTGACTAACCTTTCTTGAGAAAATGACTAAGTAAGTATTATTATTTTTAATTAATTGAAAAGGTTTTGACCAACATTTTTTAAAGTTTATTTGAGAAAAATACTTTAACTTAAAACAATTTTAAAATGAGTAAAATATGATTAAGTGAAAAGCATTAAAGAACATCTCTTTTTAAGAACCAAATGTTTAACTTAATTGAAGATATAAAATTTTGACCAATATACTTAATTAATAAAATAAATGGACACAAAAAAAATGAAATGCATTAAAATTCAACCAACACAAAGAAATAGATTATCTTTTGGGGAATCTAATTAAGCTAATTTACAATTATAAAGTTAGAGTTAATAATAAGAAAACAAACAATAAATAAAGACAATAAAATAATTTAAAGGCAAAGGGGAAATGGATTTGGGCCCCCTTACTTGTTGCAGATTTGGGCTTTTGACTCAATCCCCTTTTTGGTATACAATTGTTGTATATCAGTATATATGAGCATATATATATCAGCTCTTTTCATGTATCTCTTGCTTTCGAACACCTGTATTTCGGCTCAGTCATGTATTCCCACATTTTCGACCTGTATATTGATGTATACTGAATGTATACTGTCCATCTTAGGACTTTCCGAAACTTGTAATCTAACTTTCCAGCAACCCGAACAAGATGTTGCTGACTGAAAAATGGTCCGACTCAACGATATGCAAGGAGGAGTCCAAAATGAACTCGAATTGGTGTCACATGTAAAATAAAAATAAAAATAAAATCACATAAGAATCTTATCCAATTAAACTAATTAAGAAAAACATAAACCACCATTTTTAAAGCAACCAAATTAAAACACACCCTACTGTATCCAGATAAGGAGGACTTGTATGTAGATAAGGCATATTTAATGATAACGAAAGACTACTTTTAGAGTAGAAATAACTCAAAAGAAAGTGTGAGACGGGAAAATACAACTAGATCAGTGAACAAGATCTATATGACAATGACTACATTATGCAAACTAGTATCAACAAACATATTACTCCCTCTGTCCCAATTTATATGACTTACTTTTTTTTTTGGTCAGTTCTAAAAAGAATGACACATTTCTATATTAAGTAACAATTTAACTATAAAATGTCTATTTTACCCTTAATGAAATGATTTACAGCCACACAAATTTATATCATTCATTTTGGACCATAAGTTTTAAAAGTCTTCCTTTCTTTTTTAAATTTCGTGTCGAGTCAAAGTACCTCACATAAATTGGGACGGAGGGAGTATTAGCAACTAAGGACATGTTTACAAGTGCATTGGAACACCAAATAATACTATAAGCCAACACCAAAAGGTAACTCTAATGAGGTCTATCTTTATACGTTAGTAACTAATCAACTCATAGACATACAAATTTAAAGCTTCATTCAAGTAATGCGGGGCAACCGAACTCTTACATATTAGATTCAAGTATCACACACCCTACCAAAGATATAGGAATAAAATCAAAGGAAGCTTTATATGCGAAAGTATATGAATTAACAATTAAGTCTGATGAAAAGATATCAATCATGAACATACTAAATAATAAGACAAGACTCATTTTTATGCAATAGAGCTGCTACTTTGTTAAATTTAATCACGGAGCAGACATCAACGATAAAGGAAGGGCAACAATAGTATTTACGCTACAACATTTCAGATTTATTTATTTATTTATTTTTTAAAAAGAGAGAAAAAAAGAAGAAGAAGAAACATGATATATCAACTAGATAGGAAAACTAAGGAAAATTGAAATAAATCAAGCAACTAAGACCATAATTTAATCATCACAACAATTATAACAATAAAACACTTGAATACAGTGAACCAATGGTCCTTATTGTAAATTTTATATCATTAACACATCTTAAGAGATATGCTCAACATGAGAATATGATTAAAATCCTAAATGGAGCCAAGCAGCGAACAAGCAAAGCAAAAAATAAAATAAAGTAAAGCGATATTATTGGGAACAGAAAACTAAGGCTAAATTCGACCAAAACAACATATTATCTCGAAAGTAAATTAAGGTTATAAGATCATTTTACCTTTTTGAGGGCAGCGAACTAAGACAACAATGGGCTTGAGAACAACGATTCTTTCACCACAAAAATCCAATATGAACAGCAAGCCAAGAGAATCAAAGAACCGAACTCAAAAACTTTTTACTTTTTCTTTCTTTTTTCCCAAACAATGATCAAAAGAGATGAATATATAGATGGAAATTAAGGGGAAATCGGGTGAAATTTCCAATTTTTGAAATTTGGACTCCTCTGCCCCTTTTCAAGATAACAGTGGAAGAGATTTGAAAATCCCTTAGAAAAGGGGAAAAGAGACGTGAAGGTTTGACGTTGGGATTGCTAGGGTATGGATTTTGTAGGGTAATTGGGCGAGATTTTCGGGTTTGCAGCGCGATTTCCGCTGGGATTTCGTCTGGCGTCGGGTTCTGCGAAGAAGAAGAGTAACAGGGGTGGGGTCGTCTGGTTTTGCACGCTACTGTTGCTGAAGGTTAACATTTGCTGGGTTTTCTTTGAATTGGATTGGGCCGGGTCAGAGGGGAAAAGGGTTGGGTCGGCTGGGAATTAATATGAATTGGATTGGAAGAATGCAAATTGGTAAATATGAGATGGACTGCTGGAATGTATGAGGAAAATGGGTATTGAATTGGAATTGGGCTGATAAATAGGCCCAATTTTGAGTCTTAGATGGGTTTGAGGTGTTGACAAAAATGATAGTTAAACAAATAACCATATGAATTTAAATTGTAGCCAAATGGAATTTAGTTAAATTCGGCCAACTCTCAATCAAGACGAATTTAAACAAAATTAATTAACGAGCTTCTTAAATTTAACGAAATAAAACAATTAATTTATTTGTAAACAAATTTACTCAAAAATATAAACATAACTTAAACTAATCAAACAAATACTTAATTAAAGCAAAAAAAAAAAATCTTTTTGAGATGATTTTCGAATATTTTTGAAATATATTAATTATATACATAATTATAAAATACATATATTATTTTAAAATTATAAAAATGATACAACTATTTAAAATAACTTGCAAACTATATCTATTTATTTTATCTTTTAAAAATTTTTTATAAAACTAATTATTTTAAATCATTTGAAATTGAAGAAGCTCGATGATTAATCTATAATGTGAATGTCAAAATTTGGGTGTCAACAATGTCAATTAGGAGGTGGGCTTGGAAGCAGTTGTCCTTTGAAGATAGTGTAAGTGTTCACTGGTCTAGCTCCATTACACCAAAAATGTATCAGGTCTCAAGTGATTCACTGAAGCGATGAGACCTTGAGAAACTACTTTTTCAAGTGTCAGTAATGGAACATTTTGTCAATTGGTGAAGGCTTTTGATGACAAGACTTGAAGATATCAAAAGTGAGAATGCTGACATAAGTAACCAAAAATCTTGTGAAAAACATGATCGCTTACCTATAGAGACGTGGTCAATATAGACTCACATATGATATTTTTTTGTTTTATTTTTTATATTTTGATGTTTTGATAAGTAATAAGCATGACTTGTGAACACGCACATAAATATTTCCAAAATACTAATTGAAAATTTTTAATAAGAATATTTTATTACGTATACAAGTATTTAATTGAAACTTGATATAGTTTGAGTTCGTAAATAAAATTTATGTTTTCAGTCAGATCAGAAAAAACAAAAACTACCTCCACAAGGCTAGATACGTCCTCTTCATTTTTACTTATTATTTTTAACATATTAAAAATAATTATTATTTTTTGTTATTTTACCCTCCGTATTAACTATCAATTTCCTGAATTATTCTTCAAAATTTAAAATTGTATATAAATTAATATTAATTATTATTTTTAAGAAGTCTTGGTCAGTACTATTTCTTCAGCAGTAACTTCACTAACAACTTCTGGCTAAATAATTAATGGTGTAATGACTTTTTGTTAAGGTAACTTGTCGACATATACCGAAAGGCTCCCAAATCATTAATTTTATCTTTCATTAGGTACTTCCTCGGTTAGACGGTTTGGTTCCGATATTATAAATAAATATTTTTTAAAAAAACTTTTTTGTACTGCTTTTAGTATTCAATAACTATATTAATATAGTCTAGTTTAGAGTTTTAAAATATAGTCTAATATTACAATCGTAGACATTGAAATTTTGCGTACTCTACATGCCGTGTTCAATTCGAATCTAGAAGGTGTGTTCAGTTTCAATTAGAATTTTTGGAGGCTACTCAACCCTAAACCCTAGTTTATGCCTATATAAAGGGTATTAAATTCTCTTAAAAGACATCTCAAAATATCCCCATAAACTCTAGGTATTTTTAAAGATCAAGATCTCGAATATTCCACAAAAGTCGTGAAATATTCATATAGAGGTCAAATCACGATTTTTGTGGAATATTTGAGATCTTGATCTTTATAATACCCAAGAGATTATGGGGATATTTTGAGATGCCTTTTAAGCGAATTTTAGTACCCTTTATATATGCATAAACTAGGATTTAGGATTGAGTAGCCTCTAAGAATTCTAATTGAAACTAAACACACATTTAAGAGTCTCAATTCGAATTGAACACGTCTTGTAGAGTCTCACAAAATTTCATTGTCTACAAATGTCCCTTGCTTCAAGGCTTGTCGGAGTGTAGACTCGATGAAACTCAAAGACAAGGCTTGAGGTACTCATTCTTCCACCTTTGCAGCTTCAGATTTTCATATTTAATTTATGAGAGAAGAGATGGGCAGATTTGGTCTCACTGGGCGTGCCAATTAATTTGTAACAAATTTTAAACATATGGAAAACAAATAAACCACACAAATAAAATCTGAAGAAACATAACTTTATTTATAAATATGCGGGTACAATTTTGTTTCTCCCTTTATTCAACTCTCCTAAGATTTATCCATGATTCGAGGGTCGTTAGTGGCGTATTTCTCGAACTAGGATGATTTAGATTTAACCTCTATAATAATATTCCATGACTTTTGTAGAATGTTCTAGATCTTGATCTTTAAAAATATCAAAGAGTTTATGGGATATTTTGAGATGCCTTTTAAGAGAATTTAATACCCTTTATATAGGCATAAACTAGGGTTTAGGATTGAGTAGCATCTAATAATTCTAATTGAAACTGAACATGTCTTCTAGAGTCTCAATTCGAATTGAACACATGTTGTAGAGTCCCACAAAATTTTAATATGCAAGGAATTTCTCATAATAATATAATAAAGAAAATATTTTTACAAAAAAAAAAAATTAAAATCCATATAATTTTGACTTTAGTACGATGAAAAGTGACAAATATATATATTTCAAAACAGAGTAAACAATAAGGTATTGAACATGGTCAGAAACGATCGAAGCAAAGAAATAGTCATTTCCTAATAAACCGACAAGTAGCACCTTCTTCGCATCCATACATAACAACTCCCACTCCTCACACACTATATATAACACCTAAACCTTTGCCTCTTTTAACACTGAAAGAAAAAAGAAAACTTGTTCTCAATAAAACGATTATGGCTAGCCAAAGATTTGCTCGTCCGATTTTTGACAATCCTTTCCTTAAGATTCAAGAATTACCAGGCAACACAGTTAAACGTAACTCTGAATCCCTCAAAAAAGCCAATTGTGATCCAAAAGGCACATCATTAGTCGTAACTAGAGACGTTGATCTTGACACAACAAAAAACACTTGGCTTCGACTATACGTCCCAAGACGTTTAACAAAAAATCCTACTCCTAAGAAATTGCCACTCATTATGTACTATCACGGTGGAGGCTTTGTTTATTTCCATGCGAATACTTTTATATTCGATGTGTTTTGCCAGGCACTTGCTGAAAGAGTTGGTGCTATGGTCATCTCACTCGAGTATCGTCTCGCCCCTGAACATCGCCTTCCTGCTGCTTATGATGATGCTATGGATGGGTTAGAATGGCTCAAGACTACTAAGGATGAATGGGTTTGTAATTATGCTGATTTGAGTAAAGTTTTTCTTGGTGGAACTAGTTCTGGAGGCAATTTAGCTTATAATACAGGTATGTATGTCAAGTTCATTTTACTCATGTGTTTGGTTGGAGGTATTAAGCGGTCCTGATATTTATCCCACATTTTTTACATTAAACATGATAGAATAACTTAACCTGGGATAATTAAATCATGAATTCGCGACGAATTACTAAAAATATTGAATTGACTTTATGACCTCTATATGCAGGGCTACGTGCGGCAGCTATGGCAAAAGAACTAGAGCCAATAAAGATCAAAGGTTTAATATTACATCATCCATTTTTTAGTGGAAAAAACAGGACAGAATCAGAGGAAAAACAGAAAGATGATCAACTTCTACCACTTCATGCAGTAGACAAAATGTTCGACTTATGTTTACCAAAAGGAGTAGATCATGATCATGAATACTGTAATCCATGTGCTAATGGAGGATCAAAACATTTAGATGACATGAAAGAGTTAGGATGGAAAGTATTTGTGAGTGGTGCATGTGAAGATCCACTAGTTGATGCTGCTCGTGGATGTGTAAGGTTGATGGAAGAAAAAGGTTTAAAAGTATTCAAGTTTTTTAGAGATGGATATCATGCTATGGAAGTGTTTGATCAATCAATGGCTGCTGCTTTATATGATGCTGCTAAAGATTTCGTCTATGCTGCTAGTAGAACTTAAATTTTTTTTAAAAAATGTAGTCTATTGTTTTATTTAATTTGTGCAAATAAGAGAGCACTGTACTCCATATATTCTATTATCAAATTGCTCTAATAATAAGTTGTTCTATTTTTCTGATGAATTAAAATGAGTTTTCAGTTAATCACTAGAACGATCTAATGGGGAATTACAGGTAGCTGTCACAGTGTCATTAGTTCAATGCTTATCCAGCGTATTGAACTCGTTTATTTCACTCGCTCCCTAACTCTAAGAGCAACTCCTCCTTTTGGAATTATTGAAGAAACTACGAACTCTAACTATCTAACTGCACTGATCGGGGTCAATCTCACGGACCCCTTGCTTCACCACGCCCAAGCCGGAGGCCAAGGAGAGCAGAGTAAGGTGAAGGTGGATACCGCTCATCAAGAGCTTGGTTAAGTATCCAAGACCGTATGCCTTGCTGGAATGCTTTCTTCGTTTCAAAATAAATGGTGTATTTAGTTTGATCACGTTAGAGTTATTTAAAAACAGCTCATTCGTAATATATATGTATTTAGTATATATATATATATATTTTTTTTTTTATTTTTATTATTATTTTTTTTATTTTTTTTATTGATTTAACACTTTATTTTTATTGATTTAATACATTTTTTAAGGAATAATAAATAAAATGATAAATTTATCACACCATCTTTTGAATATGATATATTTCAGTGTTTTAAGAAATGATTATAGTTTGATAAATGATTTATTGATTTTCTAAACTAGACAAGTAAAAGTGAACATTGATTTTTAGTATAATAAATAAAAGTATATGAAGAGAGCCATAATTTAATTTTAAAATATTTATTTTACTTTTAATAAAATAATTTATAATGATACAAATATCTATAACTTATTTTAAACCATATATTTAAAAAAATTTCTTTTATTTTTTCATCTCTATGGCCAATAAAACATGTGCACTTAAATTGGAAAATGAGGGGATCTTCCCAAAATTCTGAGATCCATATATTATTTCATAGAATTTAATGAGATATGTAGTACCAACTAACCGACCCTTATAAATGTAATAACCTAGTTTCGAGGCCACTTGATATAAGAAGTCATCTTCTTTAGCTAAAATACCTTGTACGATTAGTTTGTCTTGTGTATTAATTATATCTTTTCTTTTTGTTGGACGTTCACACATATTAGGAATTGTCATCTTACGTGTAAATTTTATAAAATAAAATGTGTTTTGATGATTGTAGAACTTTCTACACTTCAATCATGCCAATTAGGTACTCTGGAAGAATTACTTCAACAGGATGTTCAATTGGTTAGGTAGGGATATACATGAATCGAGTTGGTTTGAATTTTTCAAATATCAAATCAAATTATTTGTATCGCATTTTTAAATCTATAAATTAATCAAACTAATAAAATTTGGGCTTTTCAACCTCGAGTTTTTTTGGATTATTTTGGGTTTCTCAGATTTTCAGGTTTTTTTTTTGACAAAGCATTAATACAAACCTATAATTAACTTGTGCTTCAACTATTTCTTTAGTTCTACCCAAATACAATTATCTAAGGTGTTCCTTAAGAAAATAACACATAATATGATATGAGTGATGATACCAAAATATTCAACATATTGCAAATAAATAAGTCATATGAAAATGATCATAAATTTAAAGTACTAAATCATGCTAAAATAAGTTTAAATATTAAAGAATATTATTAAGTTATTATTTAATTATCTGAACCAATGTAAAATTAAAGAACAAATATTCAACATTATTGTCATTCTTAGTGTTGAATTGATTTTTTTTTTGTTAGCATTAGTATTGATTTGATTTTATTAGAGTTACTAATATTATGGACTATAATCTTTATTGAACCATTCAAAATTCTAAGTCAAACTTGAAACAATATGTTAAAAGATAAAATCTATGAAAAAAGTTTAAGAAATATTTTTATAAATCACATCGAAGAAAATACATTTATGATAAAATAAAGTTTAAAAATTACACATATAATGTTGGATTGGTTTGGTCTCGGGTTAAATTTTTTAAAGTTAAAATAAAATAAATACCAGTATAGTCAGAATTTTTTTTTCCAATATCAAACCATTAATCAATTTTTTTTCTCACTTTGCGGTTTGGTGCCATTTTTTATTCAATTTTATTCACCCCTAAGGTTCACAATGTTAACTTGGCTAATTCCTTGAGTAACTATGGTAGAAATAAAATTAGATGGTAAATTAACATAAAAAATTTTACGTGAAAAATTCCTTGCTCAAGAGAGTAAAAAGTCACGGTCTTCCCCGACGGTAAGACTTTTCTTAATATCTTCCTCTAAAACTTATCCCAACTTCAATATAAGTTTAATTACGATTACCCTAGTAACATCACACAATCGGTTCCTAAGAGTTTTCTCCAGTACCTTCTCTATCTTCACGACCGCGCTACCAGAAAACGCATAGAGGTTTTGGAGGAGAGGCAGCAAACACTGCGGGCGGAGCATGAAGCGCTCATTATTCATGGAGCATTCGATCGCCTGAAAGACTAGAAAAATTCCAAAAAAAAAGTAGTTAAGTTACCTTCAGGCATTTTTATTCCATGAAAGTATGTGGTTGCAAAAAGCAAAACAGTTCAATCATGAATGTAACTTGTTTTGAATTTATGAAATGTTGGCCCTATTAGTTGTTGTGGATCATGAGCATGTAACTTGTTTTAAATTTCTCTTTATTTAATAGTTACCCTTTTCTTAAAGGTTGTTTTTAAATTGTCTTAGTGAATGAAGTTTTTTTACGATAGACAAGACAACACCTACTACAATCTAAAAGAATGTAGCAAGGATATTGTCTTTAGATCATAGTAACCTATTGCAAATTAAAATTGCTATTTAAAAAGGAAACACAACAACTGGTACGTGGTGCAATTTAAATGTCTCTACGGAGGAGTCGTCAAAATTAAGCAGTCAAAGTAGCTAGAATTTCACAAGTCAGCCCTTATTTATTTTTTGGATACATATATAATACAAATGTATGTCTATATTTTATTCCTAATGTAACTATTCAGGTAGATGAACGGTAACAACTCCTGTTTACTATAATAGATTGATTTGTCAGCACTAATATAACAAATGATAGCAATTCATGTTCACTATAATAGATTGATTTGTCAGCACTAATATATAACAAATAAATACACATGAAACCAGAGGATATATAAAAGATATGTGAGATTAATTCCTTCAACATTTGAAAGGAAATCATATAATAGTGCAAAATGATGGACAATAGAAATATTCATTATATAATAACGTTAATCCCATGTGATATTTGATCAATTCTTACAATATGGAGATAATTATCCGTACCCATCAAAAGAGAAAGTCTTTCAAAAGGAAGCAAAATATTTATATCACGATGCTGTCTAATTGTTAAATTATCAAAGAGACCATAAAGCAGAAAATAGTATTCCTAATACTTATGTAAATGTACCGACCAACTAATTTATCAATCTAGTCTAAGTATACACTGTTTGTATATTTTAATTGTATATGTAGTGTAGCTATATGCGTATTATATATAGTGCATGTATATTATATGTATATACCTAAGTCATAGCTGCATAGGGATATATAATTATTAGAATGTGATGCTTGATAAAACTTGGGGCTTCATGTACAAGCCTGCTAGTTGGATGTTTTGAATTGTTCACTTTGATAAACAAAAAAAAAAGCCTTACCAAACAAAAATTATATTATATGTATATTTATTTACTTTTATTTATTTACTCCTATTTAGAAATGATAGTTTTAAAGTGGCGAACAATGCCAAAGTTATTTAGGGCACTTTCAAAGCACGAAAAAGTTTTTCATTCCAAAAGTAATTCAAGTAGTATCAGGGCCAATTTCATAAATCAGGTACTAGCTTTGATAATCTTGGCGTGTAATTTCTCTAAGTTTCCACGTGTCTTTGTTAAAATTTTAACAAACACACAAACCTCCTTCTTTGTTCATTACATTGAAAGTAACTTTAGTTGACACACAACTTCTTCTTTGTTCTGCTATTTTCTTCTGGACAAACATTGAACTCTCTGTTTTCTCTATTACTCTTCCTCTCCCTCAATTATACATCCTTATATCTCCTAGTTTATTTAATGGGAAATTAGCAAACTAGTCACAATTCTTAACTTAATTAGTAAAAACATCTACACTTTAAAATAATTATTTAAAATGTCAAAATTTTAAAAAATTATTTGTATTCAAATACTATTATTTGTCTTTCCTTTTATTTCTCAAAACAGTCCAACATGAAATACATTTACTACCCATTTACACTTCTTCCTAGGCTTTAATACCATTAAATTTATTTTCCATCTTTCTTGTTTTCAAATTTTTTTTCTTTAATCAACTTTTCAGTTTTCACCATTGTCCCCATCATTCACATTTTCTCATTTTTNACTATTATTTGTCTTTCCTTTTATTTCTCAAAACAGTCCAACATGAAATACATTTACTACCCATTTACACTTCTTCCTAGGCTTTAATACCATTAAATTTATTTTCCATC
The DNA here is from genome assembly GCF_019186545.1 of Solanum stenotomum. NCBI lineage: Eukaryota > Viridiplantae > Streptophyta > Magnoliopsida > Solanales > Solanaceae > Solanum > Solanum stenotomum. The sequence goes on along the minus strand of NC_064289.1, from coordinate 22,927,724 downwards.
TTTCTTGTTTTCAAATTTTTTTTCTTTAATCAACTTTTCAGTTTTCACCATTGTCCCCATCATTCACATTTTCTCATTTTTTTTCTCTATCGTCAAATTTTCACCATTATTTTCTCCCTCATTGTTGAAGAAGAACTAATTATTCAAGTTCATACAAATTTGTTCAGATCTATCAATTAATTCAAGAAATATCTCAATTGATAAAGGTATTTTTGAAGTCATCATTTATTTTGCAAGATTTCATGAGATTTTGTTTCAAAATCACAAATTATGTTGAATTTTGGATTGTATGCATTACAAATTTTCCGTCATTTTTTCGATTTTTATGTGAGTTTGTTAACATTCTCATCAAATATTTATGCATTTCGAATTTTTAGTATTTTAAACACTATTGTTCGATTTTTTTGTGATTTTATTTTCATATTTGAAATGTAGTAGATTGTAATTTGTAGTAATCTACATTAGCATTCAAACATAATATATTGTTTGATTTTTTTGTATATTCATATTTAATAATTTCAAATTTTGCTTATAGGGTTACTAATGCACAAGTGAATACAGATTCAGATTTGAGTTTGGTGAAAAGAATCGAAAAAAAGGAACATAGCAGACAAAGAAGAAAGAGACAATCAGAGAAGAAGGTTGCAAAATTGTAGTCATATCAAAATAATATTCATATTAATTTTTGTTTGTCAATTGTTTTCTTTTACTCATCATTTGTATTTTTATTAAGAAAATTGTATTCTTTTTTAGTTTGTAGTAATTCAAATATGTATGTCAAATGGATTTGTATTTCTTAAGTATAGATGTATCCTATTTTTTAACAACCAATTTGTATTTTTTTTTTAGAATATTGTATCCTTCCTCAACAAATTGTATTTTTTTTCACTATGTATGCTATTTATTTTCCAAAATCTTGTATCCCTATTTCTTTCGTAGTCAATTTGTATTTATTTTTTTAGAATATTATATCCTTCCTCAACAGATTGTATTATTTCCACCATGTATATTATTTTTTTTTCTTCAAAGTCTTGTATCCTTTCATAAATCATATTCATATGTAATGATTAGATTATATTGAGATACAATCAGTAATATTTTTGTAATACAAATAAAAGAAAAATATATTTGGCAGGCATGTAATACAATTTTGATCACTGAAATACAATTTGTAGTTTTCACTATGAAAGTAAAAAAAATCAATTTTAATTTGAATGGTAAAGTGAGCAGTAAAAATATTGGTATACAATTATAATAAAAACATAATAAAAAGGAAAGTTGATCCAATCGAATGAAAAAGAGAATTTTTTTTAAATTGTAACTGATGAAAATTTTAAGTGATATGTTCCTTTTTTTAAAAAATATCTCCCTTGATTTTCTCCTTTCTAAATAATTGTAATCTTGAAAATCAAATAAATAAAAAAGGGAAACTTTCACATATAGCTATCATAATTAAAGTAATTATTCTCCTTAGCTAAAGTTTTCATAATCACTAACCATAGCTATATTTTTAAGTTGCTATAGCGATGATCGGCATTCGGCTGTATAATTCTCTTTTTTTCAAAGTTTTATACAAAATTGAATTCAATTTTTTTGAAAGCTAATGGCGGCAATCTCAGCTAGGAAAATGTATAAAATCTCTTAATTCAAAGAATATTAGCTCGTTAGACTTTCCTACAAAGTTATATCTTATTCGTACAATCCAATTGATTTCATCTTCGTACATCCGATTCAATCTCGGCGATAACTTAGTTTTCTCCTCATTTTTGATGAGATTTGTGGTAATTCACAGTTCATGTTTATTCTTTTTTATGTACTTAATCTTTCTTTTACTATTTCTAAATCTTCTTCTATGTCAATTTCATTATAACTATAGTCTTTCTTGTCTATGACTGTGACTATTCTTTCAAAAGGATCTTCGCATTGATTCGTGTTTTTGATTTGCATTCATGTAGATGAGGAACTTGAAAATACAGAACAATAGAACTGATTTGTATATGTAATTGTATAAATTCTCCATTAATAATTGGAGTTTCATTCTAACAGTTGTTTGCAATTATTCTAATAGATCGAGAATTAACTAATTTTTATCCCTGATTGTATAATTACTCGATTGATAATTAGAGTTTTGGTTGAAGAAACTATTTTCAGTTGTATTTGAATTGATCGAGAGAGACGATTTGATATATGCAATTTGAGTACTGTCACGACCCGAGAGCATCCCCAAGTCGTAACATGCGTATTCGACCTCTCGGAGGTCTCATACAAGCCCTTAACATTCATCACATTAGATATGTAAAATAGTGCAAAATTATAAACTCTTTAAATAAAATCCCATAAGACTCAAAGGTCACTTTTAAAAACATCATTCAAAAGTACACAAGCGGAATACTAAGTCTCTTAGCCATCTTAGACATAAATGTGAAAACATACTAGGGACACGGCCCTTTACAATCAAAAGAAGTCTATTAAGTCTATTACAAGAACCTTATCATAAAACTAGAATAGAAAAGTCTTGTCCTCGACATATGAGGACATACCACAAGATCTTGGAAGAACTTCAAGTTCTAAGCTTACAATAGAACCCGCTCACTTTCCGGAACCTACACTTGTAGAAAATAGAGAAATATGGAATTAGCACAATTAAGTACTAAGTATGATGACCATGCAAGAAAACGTGCACCACGGACATTTACAAGGAATAAAATGCTTTTAAGACCTTCTTTAACAAACCTTTACAACCACAAGCATAAACCCACATTTCAAGTCACCATTCACAAATAAGACCATATCCACATCACTTACAACTCAATTAACACAAGCGTATAATACTTAAACAAGATAGCAAAGTAATTCCTTCCTTGCCATCTAAGTCTCTATCTCAAGTCACCCTAAGCCACACTTAAGTGAATAATGAAGTGACCGCCCATACAACATCTTCATATACACCTAAGTGTTTCTAAGAGTTACCATAGACAAGGATTTTTTTTTCATTACATTATAACATACTAAGTCAACATTCTTTATAAAACCATTTAAGAGACACACAAGCATATAGGGGACAATCACATAATAGCCCTAAGGCTTAGGGAACTCACTTTAGCATCTTTTAAGCCTACTCGTGCCATGTGTAGATAGCATCCCATACTACTACCTACACATTGTAGAACCTATCCAATACTAGAGTGCACATCCCATATGATGGAAATAGGCCTTAACCGACATAGACCACACTAGCAAGGTATGGAATCCAGAGTCTATCCTATTCCGTGGAGGTTGTTCTACTTGCCAAGGGTAGAACTAAAAGCAACCCATGTTGGCACATGGTTTAAGAGATGTCAAAGGATGTTCATTGTGCCTAATCTCATGCTCAACTAGGCCACCATCCTAACCACATTCACTCGGTGCTTAGCCTTGGTTTCCATAGAGTATTCAATCACATATGTACTAGAGAGGGTTCCTTTTCTAGTTCAACCAACTCATAGTACCTCTTCCCAAGAAAGGCCCCATTTCTTAGTCATAGCCAATCTAGGTTCATAGGGATAGCTCATTTGACTTTCTTAGATAAGGATTTTCATGCCATTCCAGCTCCATCCATCTCTAAGTCTATCATTTCACTTATGAAGGGAACATCACCCTAAGGCCCATCCTTCAAGGTTATACATTTACTTAGGAAAACTAGACTCATGAAAAGGCACTATGCTTAAGTCTACCAATTCAAGTCTTGGCCTAGAATTCCTCTTTTAGCATTTATAGGAAGAGCTCCATTACTAAGTCATAGCCCAACCAAACATTCATATATAAAATCAAGCTTTCATGACACAAGACAAGATACTCAAGTCTAGCATATGAGCTACAACATCATCTTACAAAGACTCATCATAATCCATCATCACCACATATCATCATTTCAAGAGAAACATACTCTCATTAGCATACTAACACTTTATACAATATCACATTAATACCATTAGAACATCTTCACATTATAGCTTCACACAAACTTTACATATAGCTTCATATGTGTATAATAATACAACACTATAATAGCACTCATATAATGCCCTTCATGGCCTCAATTTACAATAATACGATATTCCAATATTATACAACAACTTCACCAATGCCTTCATGGCTACAATTCACAATAATACCACACAAGAATATGATATAACACTTCCACCAAAGGTGGATTCAACCTACCAACAACAATCAATTTAATAAAGAGAGTTCAAGCTTTCTTACCATAATCCAAAGCCATAGCCAAAATCACCAAAATCCAAACAATCACCAATATTTCACCCATAAGGCTTACCACACTTATTAACAATTAATCATGAATAAACATTAAACAACCCAAGAGATATCAATACAATTCACTTTACACCTAATTCCATCAACTTTGAATTTATAGAAAAAGACCCACTTCATAAGCAAATTTAGGAGTTTAGGGAAATCATGGGTTCTTCAAGGAATTCCATATGAAATCATCTTAAAAACATTAATCAAACATTAATTCATCAATATAATGGCTTAGAAAACGTTTTGCCAATGAACCCATGCTTAGATTAGAATTTGAGATTTTTGTTCTTTGAAACATTTTTTTTTTGAAACTCTTTTGATTGGACTCCTTGAAAGAAAGATTGATCAAGGATCAAGGGTCACCATACCTCTAAGTTGAAAACCCACGAAAATTGAAGAAGAAAGCACTCGAAATCTTCAACCCTAGCTCCAACTTGACCTTGACCTTCAATGGTTTCTAGAGAGAACCCCCCTTTTTTTTTGAAAGATGAATTAGAACAATACCTTTTTAAAAGTTTTAATACCATATATAGTTATTAGAAATAAAATAAAATATACCCACTTCTTAATTTAACTAAAATTAATATTTACGAAAATGCCCCTTGCCTACATGGACCTACCAAATAAAACTAAGGCAAAGTCCAATTTTTTTTGAAAAATTTCATAACTCCAATTTATGCTTAAACTTTAAAAATTCATACGTTAGGCTCTAGTTCACCTATCTATTTTTAGGGTCGCTACAAGTACGTAAATGTATAAAAGTAGAATTCAATAGTATAATCTACTATAGTTTATGTCAACTAGTATACGTCCGTAATTGTATAAATATATTCATCAATGATTGTTTATAGGCTTGTATGTTTTGTATATGTATAATTTTACGTTATTTGTAGAATCGTATGAGTTAGTGTCGGTATATGTATAATTAGACTTGATGGGGTTAGTGTCTGTATGTGTATAATTAGACTTGATGGGATTAGTGTTTGTATGTGTATAATTGATTGTTGGGTGTAAATAATTATGTGGAAAAGTTGTTTGTATAAGTTAACTAATCACTTTTGTAGTTGTATAATTGACATAGATTTGATTTGTGGACTTGTATAATTTGATTGTTGACTTGTATATTTTTTATATGTATAATTTTACATTATTTATTTTGTGAAAAAGTTGTCTGTTGAATGTGTGTTTGTATATTTTTGAATTCTTGTTTGTATATGTATACATGAGTTATTTCTGTCTATACAGGAATGTCTTCCATCTGTATTTTGGTAATACATTCTGAAAAATGGGATGATGCAAACTGTTACATTGACTACGTTATCGAGGGGATAGTTTTTAGAGAAAATGTGTCTATAAATATATGAATTTATACAAACAACAAACCTTAAGTGTAGATGTGAAAACAAAAAAATATACAACAGTAAATCCGAGTTTGAATTGTTTATACAAATAATATTATACAATTTGAATAGAAATTATACAATATATTATTATACAACTATGGGTACAGATTTGACCCAAACCAAACCCAAATACAAAGAAATATAGTAAAATGTAATTTATTTGAAAAACTAAAATGAGATTTCCTTTTACCTCATAAATATACAACTGAATTCGTATATACAAAATAGATTTGTATGAAAATATACAAAATAGTGTAGATCCAAACTTCAAAAGTTTATACAAATAATTTTATACAAATTATGTTTCACCATCTTCATCTTCAGATATACAAATCTGAAAATCTGAAAAATAAAAAAAAATCCAGTGATATATAAATACAAATCAAAAAATGATGAAATCACAGAAAAAATAAAATGTTAAGAGAATTTGACTATAAAACAATTACCTATAAATCAGGAATCACGATTGAGAATGAATGAGAGAAAATTTCAAAATTTGAAATCAATTTTGATTGAGAGAATAAAGGAGAAAATAAGGGAAAGTAATTGAAGAGAGAGAATAGAGCCATTTATATATAAGGAAAAGAATGCTATACACGGTTATACAAATAAGGAGAATTGAAAAACGTAATTACCGAAATTAAATGGCTGCGAATGGTAATATAAACAAACATTAGCTATAATAGATAATTAAGTAGTATAAGTTTGCTTAGGTATGTAATTTTTCCAATAATAACAAACTAAAATATTGACATTTTAAATAAATATTAAAAGTGTGGCTAAGAAAACCTATTAAATGTCAAAATATTGACATTTTGAAAATTTTCCCATATATAATTGGTTTGTGCTTGTGAATTTAATAGTTATTGCAAGTTGTTTTTTTGGAAATTGGCTTATCCCCGTGGATTGCACCATCGAGATTCAGGTTAATTGGGGGTGAATATTTGTTTTTTCAAAAAATTGCTCTATACATTAGTATTTGTCATTACAATCTGATATATCTGTCATCTGACTAGAACTTTTACATATATGTTAGTAATTGTCTTGATTTACTCATGCATCATTTTTATTATGGATTTTTTCTTTGTTTTCAATTAATTAGCGAAGAAATAAATCATATTATGAAAAAAATTGAGTTGTCCTTTTTATGATGCAACAATCAATTCTCGGGAAGCTATTGGGCAAAGCATTCTTCTTGACTTGGTTCACCATGCTAGCTATTATCATCTTCCACAAAATATGCAAGGTATGATTGTTAATTACTTAGATATTTTTCTTTCTTTGTTTTGGTAAAAAATAAAATCATGAGTATTGTTTACAATTACTGATTTTTATTTTTATTTTGGTGTTTGGTATGATTTTTACTCTTTTTATTTGTTTTGAGGAAGAGTAAGACTACAAGAAACATCCAATGTAGGCTGATTTTTGGCGTTTTATAAAAACCTAAGGTACTAACTTACTCTTGAGTGGTAATTCTATATATCTTCTTTTGTACTATTTATGATTACTCCAAATAAAAGAGGTATCGTGCACTATTACTTTTCAAATTTAATTAGTTTTCAAAGACCAACTGTCATTTTTAGAAAATAATAAGGATAAGATATTGTGTAATAGATCGTTTATAAATCCCAATATGATTTCAGGTATAGTGAGGAATCTTGTGTGTGTTCCTAAGAAAATGAATTTGTCCATTTTTTGGGGTCTGGCAAAATCAGGGTTGTTACCCCGTTGTGAAGACAATTGAATGCTATTGTTATTTATTTCACTTGAGATAGGCCTTCTTACCACTGCTTCTGCCTATTACTATTCTTTTGTTGTGCTTTTTGGACAAAAGCTGGTTAGCCTTTTTTTTCACTTACAACTCAAGTAATATTAGCTATTTGTGTAAAGCAACGATTCGTCAACCCACTAGCTTTTTAACTCTTCTTTAATATGGGAGCGTAGATGTCACGAACAAGACCGTCGTGATTGGCACCCACACTAACCCTTTGGTGGGAGAACCATTACTACTGCCCAACTAAGCAATTTGACCAAAATATTACGCATTCAAAGTTACAGAAGCAGGTTTAAATAACTATATAATTAATACGGAGTCCTCATAAACTCTAGAAGTTCAACTAACAGCTAACAACTAATGCGGAAATAACCCCTAGAACCTGAAAGTCAATGTACCAAAACTCTACTAACGACAAGTCTAAGAACAAAGGGTACAACCCCGAAACTAAACAAACACCTTTACCAAAAAGTCTGAGTCCGAAAAGAGTGTACTTAAATAAGAAAGATCCATAGCAGCCTGAAAGAACTGGCTCACCCTTGAATCTGGTCATGCTTAATAGTCACTAACTGAGGTCTATCAATAGCCCCCTGAAGATGCCCTGTACTCAACAAAAAACAAGCAAGTGCAATATCAGTACACAACCACAATGTACTAGTAGGATCACGCGGCTATTCCAGTAAGCGAAATATATATAAGCAGTCACAACAAAGTAAAACACGCATATATACACACACACACATATATATATATATAAGTTATCAATAATGGAACAATGTATAATTCCACATTCTCATTAACAAGTATATATGACAAGTCAGTGGTTCTCTCATGGAACCCAATTCAATGGTTCTCTCATGGAACCCATACTCAAACTGTTGTGTACCGGAACGTGATACCCAATCCAAGTTAGTGTGCCGGACGTGACACCCGATCCCATATATGCGTCGGAACGTCGCACCTAATCCAAATTAGTGTGTTGGAACGTAACACCCGATAGATCAACAAGCCACAATCACAATTGTTGACACCCAATTTTGGACCTCCATAATATAGATTAATCATCGATCTTCTTAAATTCCCAACGATTTAAAATAATTGACTTTATAAAATTCAAAATGTTTTCCAAGTCATTTTAAGTAATTTCGTCATTTTTATGATTTTAAAACTAATGTATATATTTTTACAATTATGTATATAATTATGTCATTTTATGAATATTCAAAAATCATCTCAAAAGATTTTATTTTTTAGTTAAATATTTTACTTGAATTAGTTTAGTTTAAATTATGGTTTTAATTTTGAGTAATTTAAGTTTAATTGAGTTTATTATTTTATTTCGTTGAAATTAAGAAGCTCGTTAGTTGATTATATTAATTCGTCTTATTTAAATTTTAGCCAAATTCACTAATTAAACTCAATTTGGTTAAGTTTTAACTTAAGTTGGTTAATTTTGCAATTCATTTGACTAAGTCTTAAATTACAAATCCAATCCATTCCTTACCAATTATTTCAACTCTTTCAGGGCATTTTTAGGCCTCAATTCCAGCAAATAGCAAGCCCAAACCCATTCGTTTCATCAATACAACAGCTAACACATCCAGATACATTCAACAACCCACCAAAACAAACCCAATTCTAATTCTACAATACCAAAATACCCAGCCCAAAAAATGCATACAACGATCCAAACAAAAAACCAACCCTACCCCTGTTCATCTTTTTCGCGATCGAAATCAAGAAATTTCAGAAACCAGCGACCCGTCAGCCTCGAAACCAGCCCAGTCCCATTGTGAATCGTGTCCAGCAGCCTAGAAAATCGACCCGAAGCGCGCGTCCCTTTCCCTCACCCTTCTTATAGTTTATACAAAGAATCTTGGAGAATCCTTAGGTGTCAAAATCTTACACCTCCTTCGTCCTTGCACCTCGAATCGAACGTCTCCCCTCTTGTTTCCATTGAAGAATTATACCAGATTTGAGCTAGCAACCATATCCAGAGGATTTTTGAAATTCAAACTAAAGTTCATCCAAAAAACCCTCCTAATTTCCCCCCTAAATTGGTTCTTTTCTCCTCCTATATATACTCCTTTTCCTTTAACGTTAAGGGGGGTTCATTTAGACGCTAATTTACTATCTAAACAGAGGGAATTTTTGTCAAAAGAAATAGACTTAGAGATAGAAAATCTCCATAAATAGCTATAGAGAACATACATTAAGAGTTCACAAGCTTAGTGATTTTCTCATTCGAATTCGTCAGAGCTTGTCGGAATTCGATGAAGCTCTATTTGTGGTGAAGTCATCGTTCTTCAGCTTGTCGGCTCAGTTCGCTGCTCCAACAAGGTAAATCCCTCTCCATTCTTCACTTCTTTATGTTAATGAGTTGTTTGTTTGATTACATTTTGAATTTAGGCTTTTACTTTCTTTAATATTTATTGGGATGTTCATCGATGCCACTTCATTCATGTTGTCGTTGATTTATCATGAACCTCATTGTGATGTTCACACTATTATACATAAAATGAGGCATGTGACTTACTGTTGATATGCAATCTTTGTCTAAAAATGGTGTGTTGGGGTTCATGTGTTAGCATCTTGTTGATATACTCATAATCTTGTTAAATTTCTTAGTTACTATTTATATATTGTTGTTTGAGTGTGCTTTCACTAAGTTTTGCTTGATGTCTCTATCATTATATTATCAAAATTTAACTTCTTAGTGCATTATTTCCCTGATCTCATTCTTTTACCGGCATGGCCAGATGCTTAATGTTTTAAATTGATTTCAATGTTAACCTGAGTTACTGGTTACTGTCTTCGCTGATTTTCCTTCATTGTGATATTTTGTTTGGGTTTATTTCAGCTAGTACCTCTCTTAGTTGGCTCTTCATCTAGCTTATGGATTGTCTAAATTCCCCTTTTGTGTCTCTTTTAGTATAGATAATCTTGACATGCTCCTCTTGATTTAATTTTAGTACTTAGTATATCTTTGCATGTTGTTTTTCTTAGCTATGCTCTGTTTTGGTTTTAACATCAGTTCTTTGTTATTGTTAGTATCATCCTCAATAGATGTAGTAGTTTTTTTTAAAAAATATTTGTTGTGATCCATATAAAGTGTATGACTTTGATTATTTATTATTTCTTTTATGAATTCAAAGTTGGAAGTAAATGTTACTGTTTGTTTTAATAGCATGTCTTGACTCAAATTTCTCCCCAAATGCTCTTTATTTTCTTTAAAATACCCCATATGATTACTCAATTTTCTTTGGACTTTTAGAACTGTCAAGTGTATTGAATATTGTTTATTTCCCTTTTCTAAATCTTGTCTAGTCTTGTTTTGGGTAGCATGTGTTCTTCATTAAAAATTTGAATGGCTCATGTTGAATTCATCGTGGAGTGTTTTACTATTTGTTGCTCAATTTAGTAAATATTAATTTGATTTGGTTTAGCTTAAGTGAGAATAATTCTAAGCCTTCTCTTTTTCTTTTATTTTTACTATGCATGAACTTGGCCCGAGTCCTGATGGACTCCCCATCCCTCGATTGCATTGTTGAGTTTTCGAGTCGGCCTCATCTGATTCAAGTGAAAATGAGGGAATATTACAAGACTGGAGCTGATTTACAGGTCTTGAAAAGTCCAAAATAGACTGTATATATGTTGATATACAACAATATACCTTGATATACATTCCAAAACGTTGAATTACAGGTTGAAAACAAAATGCAGTACTTGGAAGCTAAAATACAAGGCAAACGGGAGCAAATAATGCAGGAAAAGGGTTGTGATACACTGCTGTATACATTGATATACAGCCACAGTATACATGTCGATATACACTGTGATACACTATTATATACACTGTGATACAGGGGTGAAAATGAGCTAGAAAAAACTCAAATGCAACAACAATCCAAAAGGGGACCAAACTAGAGAGATTTCATAGTGAAATTGATTTATAAATGCTCAAATGATGCAGCCCCTTATTAGATTTTAGGATAGGTTTGGGCCAAGCATAAGATTTTGAATTTGGTCAAAAGGGCCCAAATTTAAAGTTATTTCTTTCTTCCTTTATTATTATTATTCTTACTAACCCTTTAACTTTTCTTGTTTGGTTTAAATTTATTTGAATCCCTTAACGAGGAACCTTTTGGATTAATTAAATCTCTTTTAGTAATCTTATTTAATGTATCTTACTTAGTCATTTTTTGACAAAAGTAAAATTTTCTTGTATAATTATTTCTAAGTATTTAACATATAATTATTTGCAAATAGTTTTAAATATCTTTCTCTTTAATTAATTTTCTAAAGTTAGTCAAATATTTTAGTCAAGTCGTTGGTCAATTGCAAGTTAGCAGACATTTCTCTTCAAGTCATAAGTTAAGTCGATTTTTCGAAAAGAAGTCATTTTTTAGTAAAACAAAAATGACGACTCTGCTGGGGATTTAATTAAGTTCTAACCATAATGATTTGACTATTTGACTATTTGTTATTAATTGTTGAATTGTTTATATGCTTTACTTGTTAAATTGCTATAAACTGTCATTGCATTCATGACATTTTCCAATATGTATGTATAGTATATTAAAGATCGGTTTTGCGAAATCGCAGCCGGGCTTTTTTATACTCCATCTTTTTCTGGAATGATCGGCAATATATTGGTTCGTGATGCGTCTAATGGTTGTCGTGAGTTCCAGCCTAAGTTGTCCGCTTGAGTTCCCGGTCTTTCAAAAGCCACTCTTAGTCAACTAGCATAGAGCTAAATCAAATTCCAAATTTAGAACAGTTTGAACTAAGTTGACCTAACACCCAAGGCGTGTGGGTCCATTAGAAGCCCTTTTTGCATTTATTTGGCTCATTGATCAATAAAAGACAATCATGTTGATGTGTTTAAATTTGAAGGATGTATAAGTCATTTGGCAAAACATTGTCTCTTGGGTTAGGGAGTTAGATTATAGCTTTATTCTAATCGAAGAAGGAGCAAGTTATTATTGCAAACAAAAGCGTAGACATTCGGAGATGACAAAAAATCAAGAAGGAAGGAACTTTCCATGGAAGCATAGATTAAGATTGGGCCCCTGCGCGAGACTGATATTTTGTATCCCATTCCCTTATTATGTATCCCCATTCAGTTTATTCGTAAAACTTGTATAGAATTGAGTTTTAGGGCAATGGAATGTTTCAAATGACGTTATACATCCTTGAAATCATTAGGCCTACCCTTGACACAAAAGGATCATATAGCTGTTTAGGATGCACAATAATTGTTTATGTGTTATAACTGTTTATGTAATTATGTAGCTTTATTTGGAGATATTCTAGGTCACTCCCCTTTAAATTATTTTTAAGACCCTTAAGCACAAATATCAAGTCACTATCGAAAGTGCGTCCAAATATTTCTTGAGTCTTTAGTTTCCTAACAAAATTTGATTAATTCGATCTTCACTTTTCAAATGTTACTCTCTCATATCAGAAAAAATTCGCCATCTCAAATCGAAAAGAGATTCAAGAGTCGAACTAAGTAGGACCTATATTCTCCCTCATGAGATACGTAGGCAACTTTCCTAGGCTCGATCCCCATTTTTGAGGAACTCCATCTTCTTCAACTCTTACAAAGAAATTTGAGTTACATCTTAGTCAAAAATCAGAAGTACGACAATGAAAGACACAATCGACTTGTCTCGACTCAAGTCGACATTTTCGATTCACTACGCTCGAAATCAAATAGATAAATTTCTGTCTATTTAGTCATTTCTCTATATATATAGGCTAGTGTATCTTCAAATGAAGCAACTCTTATGTGTTTATAGTAATGTGTGTGTGATATTTTGTATTAATTATCATCGACACAGACTAACACATTTGCATTTGAGTTGTTTTTCTTTGTCAGGTACTCAAAACTGATATGTGTTGAGAAAATGGATAAACATCCATACTTCACAAGGTCCAAAGACCCTAAAGATTCATTCTCAGACCAATGTTTGTCAAAAGGCAAAGAGAAAATGGTTGAAACTGTTGAAAATACTGATTTGAATGAAATTACTATGAATAACCCTGTCATTGTTGAACAGAACAAGTTGATTGCACAATTATTCTAACAGATTGATGAAATGAGGGCTGAAATGGATAAGACCCGAGATTTGACAAATCTAGCTATCATTGCCAACACTCCTACTCCAGACAACGAAAGACCTCCACTCCATTTTCCTACTTCGGATGCAACATCCGAACGTTTTCCAAACAATTCAACCACTGTTACCATTCCAAAACTTCACAACATCGACTTAACCAACCTTAACCCATATCATGCTAGCTTCTCACACCAAAAATTACCCACTTCTCAAAACCCAAATACCAACATTCTCCAGAATTTTCCTCTCAGTCATCAAATTCCTACTTAAATTGTCGAAAACCCACCTACCACTCAACCCATACCTCTAAAAACCGCGTTACATCTTCCAATATTGCCAAAATCGTAACCTTTATCTGCTACACATGTTGAACTCGAGCATTATGAGAAGAATGAGAAGGAGTGGAAGGTCATAAAAGGAAAGGCTGAGCAAAGCATCATAGAGGAAGTTATGAATGCAATGAAGGTCTTGCAATACACCCCAGACATTGTGGGGCTAAATTATGAAGATTTGTGTCGTTATCCACATTTGGAGATTCCAGAAGGTTTTAAAGTATCAAAATTTGACACTTTTAGTGGAGTTGAAAATCCTTTGACTCATTTGAGGGCTTATTGTGATCAACTTATTGGAGTTGGGAAAGATGAGGTCTTGTTAATGCGACTCTTTAATCGAAGTCTAAAAGAAGAAGCTTTGGAATGATTTATTTCTAAAGAAATAAAGCAGTGGTCAAGTTGGAATACTTTGGCTAAAGACTTCATCGAAAGGTTCAGTTATAATGTAGAATTTATTCACGATCGATACTCTTTGGAGAGAATCAAACAGAATTCCACTGAAAGTTGTCGAAAGTATGCCTACCGTTGGAGAAGAGAGGCTGCAGGGGTTAGGCCTCCCATGACTGAGAAAGAAATTATTGACGTCTTCGTGCACATTCAAGAACCGGAGTACTACAATATGATGTTGCTCATTTTAGGAGGGAAGTTCAGTGAGATAGTAAAACGTGGTGAAGCTAATGAAGACGGTCTCAAGACCAGAAAAATCGTCCAAATGACTCCACAAGATGAATCCTCGGGGCCATTAAGAAGGAAAAGGGAAGAGGTTTCTTCTATCTCATTTGAATCAAGCCAAAAATCAAAGAGGCATGCCGGTCTCAATGGTCAAAAGCCTTTACCGTCCAAAACATACCCTTTAGCTCTATAAAATCTTTACCCTATCAAACCAAATTACCAAACCCCACCACCAAATCATCCAAATTACCAAGCTTCATTGCCAAATTGCCCAAATGTTCAATCAAGTTACCAAGTTGCATTGCCAAATTACCCAAATGCCCCTCATAGCTACCAATCTCCATAATACTAAAATTTCCAAACACCAGCACCTCCCCGTCAAAATGCCCCAAATTATCGTTAAATGCCTCCGCCTCAACAAGGCCAATATGATCCTCCTCATCCGAGATTCGATAAGAAACCTGCTCGAAATTTTACGCCGCTCGTTAAAAGTCGAACGAAGTTGTTTGAGCAATTGAGTGCGGCATGTATTATTCATCCGGTCAAGCCCAAACCAGTCCATACTAGCTCAAGATTTTACCGAGCCGATCGAAGGTGTACGTATCATTCTAACAGTGTTGGACATGATACTGAAGACTGTATTAATTTGAAGCACATGATCCATGACATGATCGACCAGAAAGCGGTCAGGACCGCTATACCCAGTGTCAACAGTAATCATGTGCTGAACCATGGAGGCGCCACTATCAATATGATAGAGACGGAGACTGAGTGGTGCATGGGAAAGACGATAGTTCCAACTGGTCCTGACAACCTTGAGAAAATTGTAGCTTCTCCGAGCATAAGTAAGAAACTCAATTTTACGAGCATGACACCTCATCAAGCTTTTGTTTTAGTGTCAAGAGAGGGTCAGAACAGAAAAGGGATTCATCATGTTCTACCAAAGTTTTTGCCTCATTTATGTCAGTCCTTTCTGGTAGAGGAATATGTCAATGATGACGGTCTTGGAAAAGGAATTGAGGATCTTTTTAAAGAAGGTGATGATTCGCCCAAGAAGATGATCGAGACACCAGGCATACGAGATACCAAGCCAATGGGGCAAGTTCTTAATTGGACTTTCACTCCGCTCTTTATTCCTCGCTCATCTTGATAGATAAAAATGAATCTTATGCTGTTTCTAAAATCGGTGTTAGTTCGAATGAGGCCTGGAACCCATCTTTTATGTCATTTTAATCGATTATGTTTTAATCTCCCTCGTGATGTTTTAAAAAAGGCAAAATGACTCATGGTCATGGACAAAGTTCGTATTTCCTTATTTTCAATGAAAGTCTCTTCTATTGTGAAAATTTATTTTGCTTGCTTTAATTTTTCTATCTAACAGTCTTTGTTTTTGTTTCAGTAATTTTTTTTAAAAAACATGTCAATATCATGTCATGTCACAAGTTGGATGAGCAAATAAAGTAGATGAAAATGAGTTTGAAGAGTATGACGAGGAGATCATGATACTCGAACACCTTGTCAAAGATTTGAAACAGTTCGAGACTCAGTGTAAGTCGAATCTGGATGAGACAGAAATCGTAAATCTTGAAAAGGATGATTGTGTCAAAAAAGTCAGAATCAGGTCCATCTAAGAAAAGCTCGGAAAAGAGAATTCAACCGTTTATTTAGAAAATACATTGATGCATTTGTTTGATCATATGTCGTGGTTGAACATAGACATTCATCTCAAGTTGCCAATCGACTCAAATGCTATCAAAAGCTATTATATTTGAAGATTCAGAGTTTCTTTTATTTCTTTCCCTGTAATCGAATCAATTTTTTGTAATCGTCTTACGTTCTGTAGTTATTATTATCTCTTGTAATGAACTATGTCTGATCTGAATTCTCAAGAATGAGATATGTAGGCAGCCTATGTTGGCTTCGGTCACCCTTTCATATATTTTCAATATTTTCCTTTTGTACTTGAATTACGTTCAACCTGAATTCTTAAGAATGAGATACGTAGTCGGCCTATGTTGGCCTCGGTCGTTTCCTTATCAAAATTTTCTTAGTTTTGTTAATCCTCGAGAAGGGGAACTACATTTGACCTGATTCCTGCCTCAACGTGATACGTAGGAGCCACAACGGTTCGGTCATATCTCCCGTAAGATTTCCATTTTTCTTTACAATAGAAACTGGGACATAATTTTTTAGAGTGACTCAAAAATTTTCAAGAAGAAGATCTCTCCGACAAGTCAAGACTGAAGTTACATTGAGAATTGTAACTGGGACATAATTTTTGAAAAGATCTCAAAAATTTCAGGATTCATTCATCAACAGTTCGAGATACCCCAAAACTTCTAACTGGGACAAAAAAAATTTGATGATGTAATCAAAAATTTCTTCAAGCAACACTAGAAGTTTGTAGTAAATTTCGAACATTTCAAGCATGATTAGAAGTTTAAGGCTAACTTCAAATGATCTCTAAAGTTTACGGTCAACTTCAACAATCTCCGGCATTGTTGAAGTTCAGAGTCAACTGCAAAATTTTCTAATTATAATAGATTTCAGCAGGATCATGTCAGAGATTTTCAAATCTTTAAGGATCTTTTGAATTCTCTAGAACAAGCTATCAGACACACAAAAGTTTCGAACCAAGGGCATTCATTAAGCTTGACGTGACATGATACTTGGCATTGACCTTTTTCAATTACAGCTTTTTCAAAAAAAAAATTAAATAAAAAATAAAAATTGTCTATATGTTTCAAATATTTTTGAATAAGTGTTTTGTCTTGTCTATCGAGAAGCAAAAGACCGGAGTGATCAACCGAAGATAGCAAGACAAGGAACAAGCGATTGAAGAACTCAACACATATCAGTTTATTTTAAAAACTAACAATTTTATTTTGGATGCATGTCTATAAGTTTGCCTCAAAATAATTATATTCCTCCATTCAATGAATATGGAGAAGTCAAAAGAGAGATGAGCTTCCCAAAATTGACAACTTTTCTGTGGATGTAGGAAAGTCATTGAAGTTTTTCAGAAGAAAAAAAAAGAAACAGTTCAGAATACGAACAACAACACCTCGTTCAAATTCCAGCAAAACATGAGTAACAATGAATACAAATGTTCACATACAAACAAGTGAAAGCATCACTCTCAATATGTACAAACATCTACAATGACATCAAATTATATTTTTCAGCATCAAGGACGTTTGAAGAATATTCACAAATCTTGTCGATATCAGACGCGGTAATGTGAATTACCCAAAGGGACATTTCTACAGTATTATCTAATGAGATAATACAACCATCCGGAGGGACATTTCTATAATATTATCAAATGAGATAGTACCACCACCCAAAGGGACATCATCGTCATTTTATCGATTGAATATCATCATCCTGCCAATGGATCAACATTATCCTACCAATGGATCATCAACAAATAATCATCATCCTCTCAATGGAGCACCAACGTCATCACCCAGAGGCACATCAATATAATTCTACCAATGGATCAACATCATCCTGCCAATTGATCAACATTATCCTACCAATGGCTTATCAACGAAAAATCGACATCCTATCACATAATCCTACCAATGGATCACCAATGAAGAATCATCATCCTATCAATGAAGCATCAACGTCATCACCCAGAGGGACATCAACATCATCCCACCAATGAGGTATCATCATCCTATCATGTAGAAGCATCATCCTACCAATGGATCATCATTTTTCTATCAATGAAGCATCATCATCCACATCATATCAAGTCATCATCTACTACGTCAAAACCGATAGAGGCTGACATCAGAATATTTATAAAAAAGAACATGTGTCGAATATGGTAAAACATATCACTTCTCTATTTAGATTATAGTTTTTGCTAACAAGTTTATTTCATTCTTTGTCGAGAGCATCCAATAGGATGAATTCTCAAATCAAACCACAGGTGAAGATGACCTCAGAAAAGATACATCACAACGTAAAACGTTTTCTTAGCGCGAGCTGAGAAACAAATGTCATCGAGCCTCCACCTCGTTACAGTTGAACTATTATTGAGTCATCCACCTCGTTACAGTTGGATAATCATCGAGCCATCCATCTCGTTATAGTTGGATAATCATTGAGCCATCTAGTTCATTGAAGAGATCACTAGAGTTTTCCATGCAGAAAACAAGCAATGACATCTCCAAATCCTCAGCAAATCATGAGTTGTAATGGATATAATGTGTTCTAAAACGGTATCCATTATCTTTTACTCTCAATACTTCTTTATTTTCTCATCTAGTTGAAAAAGATGTTTATGCTTATCCATTAAGATATACTCATTTGTTATATAAATGATCTTTCTTTATCTTTTGACTCAAACCGCTAGCTAAAGCGGCTCTATGTCTACTAATTATTTACTTTGAGTGTGCAGACATATACTGAACATACTTATGTGACATCTTTTACAGCAAGAGTAACTGAAAAGCATCGTAAGAGATGCTACCACTTTTTCCAATTATGATTTCTACTAACAAGTTTATTTCAGTCTTTGTCGAGAGCATCCAAGAGGATGAATTCTTAAACAAACCACATGTGTGGACGACATCAATAAGGATGCAACACAACATGAAACTTTTTCTTAGCAGCGAACTGGGACATAGGCTGAAGAGGAGTATCAAACTCTTAGGACGCGAGTTAGAGCGACTTCCACCACAATTAAACCACACCCCTATCATAAGATATATGGGTTTTTCTTAAGTTTATCGGTTTCAGTTTCACATCCGGAGAATTTTGGTTTTAACCGGAGGCATCTTTCCAATCCAAGTGATGATGCACCAAGAGCTTTGGAAATTATGTTCATGCGAGCTCTTAATTATGGGTGTGAAGCATGTCATATTCATGGCTGAGAGGTTGCAAACCTCCTTTTCATACTCAACTTACTTTGTCGCTTTTCTAGAACTAAAGGTTTTCTTGCATAATAGATTGCATTTTCAACTGATTGAATCAAACTACAAGCAACCTGATTCCCTAGGTTTAGGGATATGTAGGCGGGATCAATGTTAAAAACTCGGTTGTATTCCAACATTCGCCCTTAAATCTTATTCTCAAGCATTCGTCTCTTCATAATTCGATATCGAGATAGGTTTTGAATTCATTTATAATCGTGCGTCAAATCAAGCGTACCAAACTACAAGTGACCTGAATTCTCATATAGCCTGAAATATGTAAAAAACCCATTTTCGGGGTCCAGTCATAATTTCTAAAGTCCGTACCAAAATCCTGTTCCCTAAAGAATGAAGATGTGGTCAGTCAAAATTGGATTCGTCAATTCATTTGCCTCAAATTTCTTTCATCAATTCAAGTCAAACAAGGGACAGTTATTAACACCCAATTTTGGACCTCCATAATATAGATTAATCATCGAGCTTCTTAAATTCCCAACGATTTAAAATAATTGACTTTATAAAATTCAAAATGTTTTCCAAGTCATTTTAAGTAATTTAGTCATTTTTATGATTTTTAAACTAATGTATATATTTTTACAATTATGTATATAATTAGGTCATTTTATAAATATTTGAAAATCATCTCAAAAGATTTAATTTTTTATTTAAATATTTTACTTGAATAAGTTTAGTTTAAATTATAGTTTTAATTTTGAGTAATTTAAGTTTAATTGAGTTTATTATTTTATTTCGTTGAAATTAAGAAGCTCATTAGTTGATTATATTAGTTCATTTTATTTAAATTTTAGCCAAATTCACTAGTTAAACTCAATTTGGTTAAGTTTTAACTTAAGTTGATTAATTTTGCAATTCATTTGGTCAAGTCTTGAATTACAAATCCAATCCATTCCTTATCAATAATTTCAACTCTTTCAGGCCATTTTTGGGCCTCAATTCCAGCAAATAGCTGGCCCAAACCCATTTCTTTCATCAATACAACAGTCAACCCATCCAGATACATTCAACAACCCACCAAAACAGACCGAATTCTAATTCTCCAACACCAAAATACCCATCCCAAAAAATGCATACAACGATCTAAACAAAAAACTGACCCTACCCTTGTTCATCTTCTTCATGATCGAAACCAAGAAATTCCAGAAACCAGTGACCCATCAACCTCGAAACAAGCCCAGTCCAATCGTGAATCGCGTCCAGCAGCCCAGAAAATCGACCCGAAGCGCGCGTCCCTCTCCCCCACCCTTCTTATCGTTCATACGAAGAACGTTGGAGAATCCTTAGGTGTCAAAATATTACACCTCCTTCGTCCTTGCTCCTCGAATCGAATGTCTCCCCTCTTGTTTCCATTGAAGAATTGTACCAGATTCGAGCTAGCAATCTTATCCAGATAATTTTTGAAATTCAAACTAAAGCTCATCCAAAAATCCCTCCCAATTTCCCCCTTAAATCGGTTTTTTTCTCCTTCTATATATACTCCTCTTCCTTTAACATTAAGGGGGGTTTGTTTAGATGCTAATTTACAATCTAAACAGAGGGAATTTTCGTCAAAAGAAATAGACTAAGAGATAGAAAATCTCCATAAATAGCTACAGAGAACATACATTAATAGTTCACAAGCTTAGTGATTTTCTCATTTGAATTCGTCAGAGCTTGTCGGAATTCGGTGAAGCTTCGTTTGTGGTGAAGTCATCGTTCTTCAACTTGTCGGCTCAGTTCGCTGCTCCAAACAAGGTAAAATCCCTCTCCATTCTTCACTTCTTTATGTTAATGAGTTATTTGTTTGATTACATTTACATTTTGAATTTAGGCTTTAAATTTCTTTAATATTTACTGGGATGTCCATCGATGCCACTTCATTCATGTTGTCATTGATTTATCATGAACCTCATTGCGATGTTCACACTGTTATAAATGAGGCGTGTGACTTTCTGTTGATATGCATTCTTTGTCTAAAAATGGTGTGTTGGGGTTCATGTGTTAGCATCTTGTTGATATACTCCTAATCTTGTTAAATTTCTTAGTTATTGTTTATCTATTGTTGTTTGAGTGTGCTTTCACTAAGTTCTCCTTATTGTCTCTATCATTATCTTATCATAGTTTAACTTCTTAGTGCATTATTTCCCTGATCTGGTTCCTTTACCGGCATGGCCGGATGCTTAATGTTTTATATTGATTTCAATGTTAACCTGAGTTACTGCTTACCGTCTTCGCTGATTTTCCTTCATTGTTATATTCTGTTTGGATTTATTTCAGCTAGTACCTCTCTTAGTTTGCTTTTCATCTAGCTTATGGGTTGTCTAAATTCCCCCTTTGTGTCTCTTTTAGTATAGATAATCTTGTCATGCTCCTCTTAATTTAATTTTAGTACTTAGTATATCTTTGCATTTAGGTGTTTTTCTTGGCTATGCCCTGTTCTGATTTTAGCATCAGTTCTTTGCTACTGTTAGTATCACCCTCAATAGATGTACGAGTTTTTTTAAAAAATGTTTGTTGTGATACATATAAAGTGTATGACTTTGATTATTTTTTATTTATTTTATGAATTCAAAGTTGGAAGTAAATGTTACTACTTGTTTTAATAGCATGTCTTGACTCAAATTTCTCCCCAAATGCTCTTTATTTTCTTTAAAATACTCCATATGATTACTCAATTTTCTTTGGATTTTTAGAACTGTCAAAGTGTATTGAGTATTGTTTATTTCCCTTTTCTAAATCTTGTCTAGTCTTGGGTAGCATGTGTTCTTCATTAGAAAATTGAAAGGCTCATGTTGAATTCATCGTAGAGTGTTTTACTATTTGTTGCTCGATTTAGTAAATATTAATTCGATTTGGTTTAGCTTAAGTAAGAATAATGCTAAGCTTTCTCTTCTTTTTTTTTACTATGCATGAATTTGGCCCGAGTCCTCGTGGACTCCCCATCCCTTGTTTGCGTTGTTGAGTTTTCGAGTCGACCTCATCTG
Organism: Solanum stenotomum; assembly: GCF_019186545.1. Taxonomy (NCBI): domain Eukaryota; kingdom Viridiplantae; phylum Streptophyta; class Magnoliopsida; order Solanales; family Solanaceae; genus Solanum; species Solanum stenotomum. The sequence goes on along the minus strand of NC_064289.1, from coordinate 22,905,207 downwards.
GTTCAAGTGAAAAGGAGGAAATATTACAAGTCTGGAATTGATTTACAAGTTTTGGAAAAGTCCAAAATGGACTGTATACATTTTGATATACAACAGTATACCTTGATATACATTCCAGAATGTTGAATTATAGGTTGAAAACAAAATGTAGTACTTGGAAGCTGAAATACAAGGTAAACGGGAGAAAATGATGCAGGAAAAGGGTTGTGATATACTGATATACAACCACTGTATACATGCCGACATACACTGTGATACACTATTGTATACACTGTGATACACTATTGTATACACTGTGATACAGGGATGAAAATGAGCTAGAAAAACTCAAATGCAATAGCAGTCCAAAAGGGGACCAAACTGGAGAGATTTCATAGTGAAATGGGTTTATAAATGCCCAAATGATGCAACCCTTTATTAGACTTTAGGACAGGTTTGGACCAAGCCCAAAATTTTGAATTTGGGCAAAGGGGCCCAAGTTTAAAGTTATTTTTTCCTTCCTTTATTATTATTCTTATTAACTCTGAACTTTTCTTGTTTGGTTTAAATTTAATTGAATCCCTAACGAGGAACCTTTTGGGTTAATTAAATCTCTTTTAGTAATCTTATTTAATTTATCTTACTTAGTCATTTTTTGACAAAAAGTAAAATTTTCTTCTATAATTATTTCTAAGTATTTAATATATATTTATTTGCAAATAATTTTAAATATCTTTCTCTTTAACTAATTTTCTAAAGTTAGTCAAATGTTTTAGTTAAGTCGTTGGTCAACCGCAAGTTAGCGGACATTCCAAGGGTCTAACACCTTCTCGGAATGTAAATTGAACCCCGAACCCCTTTTATTTTCAAACGATTTTATTTTGTTTAAATCTTTTGAAAAATTATAAGTTTTCTTAAGTTCTTTCAAAAATTAAATGGTGACTCTCTTTTGAAAATCGATTTCTCTTCAAGTCATAAGTTAAGCCGATTTTTCGAAAACAAGTCATTTTTTAGTAAAACAACAATCACAATGTACGTTCTCATAATCATATAATCAAGTGTTGATTCATGGCATACAATTATTCAATCATACTCATTTACGATTAGTGTGATCAATAATGCAATATTCACATACATACATGCATTATAATGAAGTAATTACTAACATACATCACACCAACATGAAATCACAACCATCACCTACCTCGAACAAAGCTTGAATCCCCTAAGAAACTTGATTCTTCCCTTTCCGGATTCTTTTCGCTTGTTCTTGGTCTACAAATAATCAATATAACACGAGGATCAATAAATAAGACCTAAATACCCGGATTATAATCAATGAAATCAACCCTAGGTCGAACCCTTGATCAATATACCCAGATTAGGGCTTTTTCCACCATAATTCCCAAATCAAAACCTTCCCCAACAATAATTACCCAAGAAACTACGTTCTATGGATCGAAATATGGATTAGGGGAGTAAAAATCTTACCTTTAGCACCAAAAGTTGTGGAAAACTGTCAAGAAACCACCTGGGTCGCCTCCTAGCTCTCAAGAACGAAACTTGCAGAAAATAATATTTTTGGGGTTTATTTTCGACTTAAATCGTGACTGTCCCGCCACAGTGGACCTCATCCCGCTACAACGGTCCCTCCCTTGAGGGAATAATCCCACCTTGGCGGCTTGCACGAAAACAGAGAGCTAAATTAAGAGTTCCTAACCCCCATTTCACAACACACCTTCATCCTATGACACTCATAAAGTACCCATTCACGCTAAGATCAGTTTCGAGAGTTCTACTCGCCCGAATTCGATTATGTAAAATCGTACGATTTCCTTAACGTCTTAGCTATCTACTCATGTGATCAAAAACATAATTATAGCTCTCATTCATTACCAAATTTCCCTAGACCTCACATGACTCAGATTTCGTCCAAATCTGGACTAGGCTAGAAATTTTCAAGTTACTACTCAAAAGTTTTCTGGTCCCAATTCTTTCCCCAATGGTTTTTCCCTAACGAAGGAATTAGGTCGTTACAGTAGACATTCTGGTGCAACTTTATTATTCGGCAGATCTAGAACCATTTCCCATTCATCAGGCCTGGGAGAGGTACATCCTCCCTGTAATTGTCTTGTTTTGTTATGGTTTCAGGGTCTACGTCTACCTATATGGAGCCATCATCATTCGTATGGCTTGCTTTACATTGGAACTGATGTTGAGTCTCTCATAGCCTCTAAAGGGATGTGGAAATACATAAGAACTCTTAATTGGAAAAGAAATGCAACTCGATTTTCAATCTTGTTTCTAATAGGGGTGGTTGACCATTGAATCCGAGTTTGATCATTATTTTTATGTATGTAATAGTGCGAAATGAGAAATTCCTTTACTCTTATCAAGTAAATATACTCTTCTTAAAGTCTCTTAGAAATTCTATCGATTTGATCAGTTTCATTTTACATCCTTAAATTTTCTACTTTTAGATAATAAGCTTTGCAAGTACTAAAATGGGTACTTGAGCAAATGAGAAGACTTAATTTTATCTCCTTAGATATTTGTACAGATATATCCACTTGTGTTTGTTGATAGATATAGCTATACTGTATTTTGTTAATGATTCATTTTGATTTGTGGAGGCTGCAAAATTGTTACAATACCATCCAAGGAATTTAAGGAATGTTAAAGAAATTTGCAAGTTCCCACTAGAAGTTGGAGGTGAGATGAAATTCACAAAGGAAATCCGCACAAAGTTCAATTCTTCTCTACACAAATGAACTTGAATGGCCGGCTGAAATCTTCCTCCTCATTTAATACATGCAGCAATCACCCTCTGCGTGTTACATATAAAAGAAGTCGAAGAGCTAGAAGGTGACAAACATTTTAAGGTTCACTATATCAAGGTGTGCAAAAGTAACAAATAATTTTGATTGCTTTATCATTTCTCTTCTTCTTAAGTGAGGGCAAAGTACGAAGTGTGTTACTCCCAATTGCACACGCAAGTGTACGTGGTTGCGCAAGTAATATAGTGTCTCTTAAAAGATTATTGAACCCAAAGGACTTGTCAATTAACTATTTTTACTAAATTATATTGGTCAAATTATTTATTTAAGAGTGCCAAAAGAACAAATTGCAGGAATAAAATAATAAAATTATTTACAGTGATTTGGAAAATCCCAGGGCTGCAGCATGCATTGAATCTCATGTATCATATTCTTGGCTTAAAACTAATTTTAGTTGTCAAGTTATTGATTTACAGGGTTAATTGTATGAGTCGGGTATCAAAGCTCTAGTCGCCTACTCCAGTTAGTTGTCTAACTATATCGTTGAGCGGGGATAAACATGCCTAACTGGCGAACATTTATATTTCATCCTGTTTCGTAACCAGGCAAGTTGTTTGTCCGGGCGTCACTCCTAAACACAAATCACCTCAACTAAATGGATATATCGAGCTCTCTATATTCTCTGGTCTATCTAACCCTTCCTCTCTCGATTTTAAAATTAGACAATATATTTATCTCTAGATGGCCAATCAAGAAATACTAAAACAAGAATATAAAAGTAACTTATAATGACAACCAATAATTAATTCATAAACCTTAAATATTCAACATTTGATTCGTAGCTACAGCCCCAGAACAAGGGCATTTAGTGGTTTAGCCACTAATTTGTAAGAAGAGAAAGAAGAAGAAAAGAACCCTAAAAAGTATTGACAATTTTTTCTTGCAAAGTACGTCCTAATTGATCTCCCCCTCTCAAATAATTATTTTTATGGACTATTTATAGATATAGAAAACCCTAAATAAAATAACTGAGTCCAAAATAAATCGAGAAATCGAAACACAAAGAGATCGGAATTGTTGTACGCGTGAAACTCTGTTCGTTTGGTGCTAGACGCACTGATGCACTCAAAGTCTGCCACGTGGCAGCTTGATTCTTTCAATTTCGCTGAATGCTGCACTTTTCCTTATACATTATTATATTGAATTTATGTCATTAAGCTGGCTCATTGATTTCCTTCTATAATCTTCCATTTTTTATTTATTTTAGCTCCAAATTTTTTATACTTTACACCAATTTACTCCTAGAAATAAAATACACTATTTAGCACAATTCATAAAATTCGAAACAGATATAAATAATAAATATGAGACAAATAATGATTAAAATATATATTTTTGACCTCACATCAAAGTGCATCAAATAATTGTTCTCAAAGGTCAAGTTATAAAACTGCTCTTTGTGGTATATCAAAGCTACAACAACTAGGATTGCAAGTTGCAACAATACACCGAAGAGATTCTCTTGCAATCAACAATCTGGACATTCAATTAATTTACGAGTATAAAATGCAGAAAGAAAAGTGTAATCCATGATGGAGACTGATTTGTTTGCTCTCAAATGGGTAATTTCTATATTTTCTACACTCCATAAATAAGTTTTATAAGCAACGAAGATATACCAGCTTTCTGGAACAGAACTAGAATTGATTGAGCCATGAAGACATGGTAGAATCTATGTGATAAATTAGCAAGTAGCTTTGATATGTGCATTGTGCAACTTTTGAAAATACTCATATGAGACAGATTATGAGCATAAATTGTGTAGTTTTAGTTTTAATGTTTTGAAGGTGTTACGTTTTTCTGCCTTTTTTGGTTCTTTATTATCATCATGTTACTCAATGACTCTACTCAAATTATTCACCGCTTCAAAATACAATGTTGGGCTTGTGTTGATACGAACCATAACCATCTAGTCCTATAAATATGTGTCTGTAATTTATACTTTTAAATTTAGCGTATATATTTCATATCATAAAATTTAAGATTTAATGTTCCCAAAAATAATTTGATAGTCATGCAAGGGTGCACAACACACATATGGAGTAGTAACTTGGTACAAGCTTCTCATCTTAAAATATCTAAAATTATATTAAAATTGATTGGTTCTCTAAATTCTATTTATGTCACATAAATTGAGATAAAAAGATAACACATATTAGGCCCGCGCTAGCACGAATTTCTATATCATATTTTAATCTAAATATTGGAAGTTCATAAGAATAGGAAAACAAGAAGCAAGAGTGCAATAATGGCATGAAATTAAAGTTGTTGCGCCATAGCTCATCCATTTTCTTTCTAAGGACATAGAAGCTTGGTTATCACCCAAATTCTATTTGTTTATATAGGTAAGTTAAATATAAAATACTTGCATGTTATTGAATTCTCTAGGCATAATATAAAAACCATTTCTAAATGAATTGGTTCAATTTTAGCATGAGAACTTAGGTATGAAACTTCATTAATTAGCACCATCTTATTTTCTTTTAAAAAAATTAATAATTGAGTGATTGAAAATCGTTTGTCCTAAGCAATAGAAAGAAGTGAAATTGATAATACACGAAAAGGACGTGTCAATTTCATGTCACAATCCCAAGTTATGTCGTGTTATATATATTAGGGAAAAGTGAAAAATAACAAAAAATGTGTCAAGTTTGAGATAAAATAGAGAACAAGTAGACCAACATAAACAAAAAAACCCATGGGACACAACATAGGTTGCCACGTGAAAGGGATCGACCTTTTGGATACACTAGATCTTCAGATTGTGACTATCTTAATTGTCCCTATTTCACCGCTCTTTCATTTTGTGTCTATCCCTCATTATAATTGTAATTGACAACTATTTATAATTCAATACACATATATTTATCGTATATACTGAATTATTCTATATTGCGTTTAATTAGAAATATTTATTAGTCTCGTAATTATTTACTCTGTCATCTATATTATGATAATGAAATAAGTTATTTCGACGTGAAGATGTTCTCACATACTAGAAAGCAGTATGTCAAATATGCAAACAATCAAAAGTGCTCACAACCGGACCAATGTGCATTGGTCCTTCGAGGTCAGACGTACCATTAATTGTTCTTTATGGCATAGATATATAAGGTTAAATTTCATTTTTATGAAAGTTATATGGAATAAATCTATTTTATTTTAATCTGATCTAATAAGATGGAAAAAAAAAATTCTATTGAATTTGAACCTACGTACACATTGGGTTTAATTTTAGAGGTCCACGTTCTACTAAATGAAAGAATTGAATTGTAGGTGTGCTTTCTTATTATATACATTGAAACAAGGAGAGATCAAGAGAAGTTCTTCTTAGTGATCGATCCAAAGTAGTGCTCGACTTTCTTGGAGGAAAGAACATATTGGAGTCCAACGACCTTTATAAATTTGTTTTCAATTTTATTTTCTTTTTTTACGTGAGAAATTGTAACGACCCGACCGTCGTTATTTAGATAAATCAAAACATCCGGAAAATACTGGGGCCACTGTCCCGCCAGGGCGGGCTAGATGCCGCTGGGGCAGCAGTGCCATATCGGGATAAGTAGCCGCCAGAGCGGGATAGGCGAGATAGAATGTAAATAACGAGAAGTCTTATTTTCTCCTTCTTCCAAAAACACCTAAATTAGACGTAAATCACCCCAGAAACCCTCCAAAAGCTGCCCTAGGCTTGGGAAAGAAGGAGGAAAAGATTTCTAGAGTGAGGAGGTCGATAGTTTGCAAATCCTTGGTCAATCCACTGTCACGAGGCCCAAAAACCAGAATTAGAGCTATAATTCTATGCAGTTGCTTGGCACCCAGGTAGGCTAGGTTTATTTATTGAGTAGTTATAAATATGTTATTCACTGGGTAGTATGTTGGAATGGACGGTAGAATTCATGCGTAGGCTTTTTGTGCACCGAAAAAGGATTGATTATACGTATATCCCTAAGTGTTACATTAGACGTATGTCGTAAAAAGGACCCTATTTCGTGAATTAGGGTTGGGAATGGTTGTGATTTACAATGTCGTGAGATTAATTATGTTGACTGGTGGCTGTATGATATGCATGTGTATGAGCAAAGTATATTAATAGCAACGAACCTAATGAATTGATTATGAACAATGCATGCCAGGAACTTGAGTTATTATATGTTATGTATGTGATTGTGCTTGTATTGTGATGTATGGGATCAGATGTCACGTACCGACATACTAACTTGCATTGGATCGAGTGTTATGTTCCGACACATTAAATGGGATCGGATGTCACGTACTGACATACATATTGCATTGAATCGGGTGCCACAATCTGGCACACTAACAGTTTGGGCTTAGGTTCCATGAGAGGACCATTAACTTGTCATGCATGTGTAATTGCTCGTGGGCATGTTTCCTGAAACGATTGGGGGGATTGTACATTATGTTCTTATATGTGAGGATTGCGATGTGGTAAGTTATTTGGAGATATCTGGTTGTGTAATGAAGTGTGAATGTAGAGTCCCAATTCGGGTTGTAGTATGGTAAAGGAGAACTAAGGGTCCCGGTGCTATCTTTGTTATTTAGAATGAGGTTATAAGTGCAAGAGTGTATCGTGAGTGGTTGGCCGGGTAGATAGTAGTGTATTCGAAACTTCCTTAGGGGATAAAATGATTAGGTGTAATCACGAAAGAAGCAAGTGAGGGGTTAGAGGCAAGTGAACTAGTATGACATTAATATTCGGAATGGTAAGGGCACTCAAAAGATAAAGGTGGAGGAGCGATTAGTCTTATTGCATGTTTCCCCAGTTGATTTCTTATATTATGCGGTGGGTATTCTGGTTGACCGATAATGCCTACGAGTACGTGTGGTCATACTGATACTACTCTTGCTATGCCTCTTTGGGGCATAGTCTGGTTGCATGATCAATGATGTTTCATAGGTGAAGACGAAAGAGATTCTCCAGCAACTTCTATTTTAGTTCTGTCTTTTCATTATTATGTTTTACTTTGTACTCTTAGTAGCTCTTGTACCTGTTTAGACTAGATCCCTGGGTGTGTTAATTATTTTACAAGTCTTAACTTTGAATCGTTTAAAACTCTTGTTCAATAAAAATTTACATGAATTTCTTTTATTTGCCAGTTTTCTTAATTTCCGCATGTTTTAATTATTGGGAATCGAGAATTCTCCTACTTAGGTGTTAGAGTAGGTGCTTGCACGGTCCGATGGGTTGGATCATGACAGAAATCTTCATTTTTGTATATAAAAATCTAAAAGACCATTTTCTTTTATTCAATTTGTACTATCACTTTCTCTCTCTTTTTATAGGTGTAAAAAGATATGAATTGCTTTTCAATATGGGTTTTCTTATTTTTGCAACTTGAGCCTCAGCTTTTTGATTATATAATATGAATATAATAATAAATATCAAGGCAATGAATGACAAATCCACAACAATCCAAGTGTCCAGATATACTAAAAACAAATGGACAAGGATAAAACCAAATAGAGTATCATAAATATCCATTCCCAACACTAGAAGCTCTGCCCATTCCCAATACTCGTATGTATTGTATGTCCTATCTAGACACTCATTCTTACCACTATGTACTATCCTATCTAATCTTTTGGATATATATATATATATAAATATATTAAAAAAAGATGCCGTGAAGTCTTTTTATTCCATCAACCGATAAACTAAATAAAAGAATGATGATTTTAATTTATATTTATGAAAGTGTGTGACTATCTCATTTAGAAACGATCTATGTCTGTTCTAATATTATATTGAAGTGTATGACTATTTCTTGTTAAAAGTTTAAATTATTAGAAAGAACACACTTTTATTATTAATTAATTGTAGACACATTGACATATTCACCCAAACAGCCGGCCGAATTCACTGCTTACTTTATCTAGTCGGTATATATAAATAATTATTTTCTTCTTTAGATTTTCATAGCTGATTTGCAATATAGACTCAAAACAATTTGAATAACATGAAAATAATATATATACAAAAAGACTAAGGTCTTGATTTATATTGGATTTCAGAAACCCTACTAGAAACTTATTGAGTATGCCTTAAACCTCTGTAGTTCTCTGTTGAAGCCAATAGGAGAAGAATTGAAGAGTGTTGGTATCAGCTCTATAATGCTTTTGTGTAAACTCAAGGAGAGTTGGCCATGTGAAATCCGGATATATTCTAGGATTATTGGAGTCCACCAATTCTACTGGTGGCCTCACCACCTTATCCTTCTTAGGACAAAGAAAAAAAGCAAGAGATTTTCTAGGTGTCTTGTTGTTTACTACAGCTCTGTGCAAACAACTTTTATACCTTCCATTTGAAAGCGCCTGCAAAAAGTAAAAATAAATAAATGTCACATTGAATTAAACTATGTCATAAGAATAAACTACGTATGGTAAAACAAATTTTATTTGACTCTCAAAATCAAAATGAGATAATATTTATTATTTTCTATATTTAATAATCTTAATCACAAGATTGTTTGTCTAAGATGCCTTACATGTCTCACTTAAATAACATCAACTATTTAGAACAGTGAATTTGATAACAATAACAACAACAAAGTACTCAAATCTAATTTGTGTGGTACACTTTGACTTTGATACGAATTTTTTTTTTTAAAAAAGAGGACTATTAATATTTTTGGACGTACCTTATTACACATGTCGTAATTTTTTCTACCTTATTACACAGGTTAATATTTGTGTGAATATAACAACTTTTTATTATAGACAAAATGAAAAGTTTAAAAATAATTATTTTCAAATATTGAAATGGACTAATAATGATAATAATGACATAGTGCCAAGCAAATTGATTGGAGGAAAGAGTAAATACTTTTGGTTTTGTGAAACGTCAGTTCAATTAGTTAAAATGACTAGTGATTAGAAGGCATATATGTTAAGAAATGTCTTTTCTTTCTTACCATAAATGTGTCGCCTATGTTAACGACAAAGGCACTAAGATTTGGACTGATGGAGCGCCACTGATTGTCCATGAAAACTTGAAGCCCTGAGACGCTGTCTTGATGGAGGATGGTTAATGATGTTGGGTCACAATGTGGTCCAGTTCCCAACGCAAGATCTGGTTTTAGACATGTTGGGTAATAGTTGAGTCTCATAATTGATTCATTTTCTTCAAAGAATTGTTTGAAATGGTTCTTGCTCACGCCCAGGCTTTCACCCAAGAGTTCCATGATCCTAGAAGAGAGAGTGCTCATCGCATTGCAGTATTCTTGATAAAACTTCCTATCATAATGAAAAATAATAATAATAATAATAATCATTCTTCATATTGATGAATAAAGAAGATAAAAAAAAAATTACAACATACAAAAAAGAGAAGATGTATCTTATCTAAAAATTCAACTCGTTACGGTGTAAATATTATTATTTAATTAATAAGTTTTGGTGAGATGATTACATAGCCAACATGGTATTATTTATGCAGACAGTGGTCCTGAGTCCGGATGAAACACACTTTTATACGTCTAATCAACATGTCATTTGTCATGAGATTGACGTACGTGAGGGGTGTATTGAAGATATAGTTACGTAACTAACCTAAATAATTTTTAAAATTTTTAGATAAAGTAAGGACATAATTCAATAAAACAAAATATATAGTGACGTCCTCTTACCCGATATGGCTAAAGTCTTCACCCATTGTCTTTAGAAAATATTGATCAACCATGTGGGACGAGCCTTGTAGGGCAGAATATGGAAAAGAAAGTGTTTCTTTCCAAGGTAATTTAGACGAAAATCTTTCAGTAAAGCTACTAGCATAACCACAATGATCTCCTCTCTTCCTTTGAATCTTTAGCTTATTGGAAAGTGGTAACTCAAAGAACATGTTCATATAACGATGTGCAAGTGAGATAAGATTAGTGTCAACACCATGATTTGCCACAAGAAAGAAACCGTGGTTCTTACATGCTTCATCAACGAGCCTAGATTCTCGCTTAGCTGCAATTGGATCACCAGAAAGGAACGCCCCTAAATCGATAAGTGGAACATCAAGTTCAGGAACACTACCACTAGGCTTCTCGTGGTCCGGCCATATAAATTGTCTAGGAATGTTGGACTCATGTTTAAGCACGGACGAATCGAAAATGAGTGGTTTTTTCTCATCGGACGATGTTTGTATCATAGGCATGACCATACAATCAATGGCCATTGTCATGAATTTTTCTTCTTAGAGATAGATAGGAAAGTTATAAGAGAGAAATGATGAAGAAAAAAACGAAAGCCGTTACGAGTGGGGAGAAAGGTAACAAAATATTTTGATATCTTATAGATGTCTTTAAGCAGGGAAAAAGATTATCACTTTGCAAAGTAGGGCTTCGTGAAACTTAAAATTACGGTATAAGTCCATAAGTTATTTGTCTTTTTCAAATTTAAACAGTAAAGCTCTTTCCCAATGGCCTTTGGCGTTTCTATCACGAGGACCTAACTCTGCGTGTGTGATATATCTCCATCTCCACTCAAAAAATATATATAATATTACCACCTCCGTCTCTTTTCAATTTATGCGACATATTTTAGATTTTAAAAATCATAATAATATATTTTTAAAAATATCAATACTTTTTAGATAGATTACGAGTACATAAATTTTAATTTTTTAAAAAAATTATATTCAAATTCACAATTAAAATTAAATTATTTGGCTCTTCTAAATTCGAATTATGTCACGTAATATATATATACTTATAATATAGTAATAATTTTCTAAGCTTTTGTTTTATTACATTATTTGTATTAAGATACATTGAAAAGTTCGAAGTTTGATTACTATTATTTAATTAAGAGTAAAGTATCAAAGAAATATCTAAGTATTTTTTTTAATTTTTTGGATTTTCATGTCTAATCTATTGACAGTGTGAGTTTCATATTTAAGTTATCACTTATTAATTTTAAAAAAATACCTTCGTGTGTGCATAATGCAATCTCTCTTATATTTAAAAAATCTTGTCTCGTAGTATTCTACATGGATAAAATATTTCACCTTGATAAAAGTTAAATAAACTATTAATATTAGTTTAAAGTTAATGACTAAAATATGCATTTCACATAGATAAAATATTTCACCTTGACAAAAGTTAAATAAACTATTAATATTAATTAAAAATTTAAATATCACTATCCCTCCAAAAAAAAAAGAAATTGATTTTTAATAAAATAAAATTTTAAACATTTTTCTTACCCCATTCTACCACCTCCTCCCCCATAATCCCCCCGCCCCAAACAACCCACTCCTTCCGAATTTTTTTTAGATATTAGTTTTTTAAAATAAAAAAATTATACTCCATCTCATCTAATTTTTCACTCTCAATTTTTCCTACTTGCGTAATAAATATAACATAAATAAAATTTTATTATAAACAAAACTTGCGGCGTAAAATATATTTTCTTAAAAATATACTATGTATATATCTAACACAAATAAAAAAATTAGGAGCAAACGGTTAGGAGGGAGTGGGATGAGAATATTTTTTAGAAAAACAATAAGATTATATCTATTTGGAAGAGGGGTAGGGAGAAGGGGGAAGGGGGAGGGGGATGAAGTAAGATTTTCTTTTAAAAAAAAAAAAATGGGGAAGGGGGGCTATGCTGGAAAGTGGTGGTGGAGTGAGGTAAGATTTATTTTTAAAGAGATAATGATACTTTAATTTTTAATTTTTAATTAATATTAATAATTTATTTAATTTTTATTAAGGTGAAATGTTTTGTCCTGTTGAGTGTCAGATAACACTTTTTTAATGTAAAAGAGACAGTATTATGCACACAACATGAAGAGAGTGTAACAAAATAAAGAAGTGTGTTTCTCAAACTAATGAGTGATGGTTTAAATATGAAACTTACACTCTCAATAATTTAGATATGAAACTAAAAAAAAGATAATTTTAATGTGTTTTTGATAATTAATTATTTTAAATATAAAAGTAATATAAAAAAATATCTTCTTTGATTTGTTAAAAAAAGTAATATAAAAAACAAATAAAATTGAATGGGAAAGAAATATATTAGACTAGGATTCATTTTTCATTTTACACGTATATTAAGAATTATATAAAAAGAAATACTTCTTTTGTCTAATAATAGTTGTCTACTATACTATTTTAGAATGTCCAACAATAACTATCCGCTTTATGGAATCAGTAGATAATTTTTCACTTAGTTCCTAATTTACTTTTATCATCAATTATAATCATTCCCTATTACATTTTTCAAGACATATTATTTATTATATTCAAAGAGAGATCTAGTAAAATTATCCTTCTATTTTATAATTTCTTAAGAAATGTGCAAAGTCAATAGTGTCGTTTGGTGTGAAGGATAATATCAAATAGTCCTGTGATTAAATTATAGTACCACTTAATTTGTTATTTGGTTGGCAAGTCCGAGATAACTTATTCCGGGAATATCGGGATAAGTTATCCCTCCCCTTGGGTGGTATAGTAATTCCGGGATAACTTATCCCGGGATAAAATAAGTAAATGACAAAAATGTCTCTTTCAACTCTTTTTATACATCACTTTTTGCATTCATGAAGGGCAATTTTATAAACAAATAAATTATAAAATTTATTATTTTGAATACAACAAACCAAACACTCAATAAAAAATAATCTTATCATAACTTATCCCATCATAATTAATCCTATCATAACTTGAATTCAAACCAAACGACCCTAGTATGCACTTTTTTATAACTTACACTATCATATCATTTTTAATGATTTGCACCCTTATTTCCTTAATTCTTTACAAAAGCATAAAAAAAATTGTCTTTTCAATTATTTATAAGAATAAAATAGAAAAATTAACAATAGTAGTAACTAGTTTTTCCTTAATATAATTCTTCCACATTTCATAGACAATCTTTTCACGTTAAAAATGATTCTTTATTATTTTTTTAAAAAAATAATGGATTTTCGGTCACAAAACATAAACTTATGAGTCAACTTTTACATTCTTAAAAAATTGAAAAAACAACTTGAATTTAAATTACTAATTTTAAGAGGATTTGAGATTTAAAATTATAACTTAAAAACAAAAATAAATTTTATGGAGATTTCGTAAATAAGCACTGATTTTAAATTAAAGCTCCAAATACTATATATATATATATATATATATAAAGCAACTTTTGGAGGCGAATAATTGGGTTTGTCAAAAACTAAAAAGTAGTGGGGTTTCACAAAAAGAGAACGAACTAATTGTTGAGTTAGAAGAGACATGAGCCAATGGTTCACACCTATGATGTTTTCTTTTTGTATACAAACCATTACTTCTGTCATTCAAACACTATTACTGAATACATTGTTCTTGCAACATGTCCCTACATTCGGTATACATTATTAGTTTTATTCTTAAATTATTGATATTCTTAAAAATATTTATTTATCTAACTAATTGAACTTAAATATATTTCTAATTTTACGATATGAGTGAAATATACCCCTAAATTTCAATTAAGTAAGGATATTTTCAACATTTGTCTCGAATTTTTACTAAGCTAGCGTTTGGCCATAGATTTCCAAATATATTTGGCAAATATTATTTGGGTGAAGATTTGGGTGAAATTTCACCATGTGTTTGGCCATAGTATTTGGGAAATATATTTCAATTTTTTAAGAAATATGACTTATGCCCATAAGTTTTTAAAACTATCAAAACTAACCATAAATTTGTATTACATAGCAAAATAGAAATGTCGTGTAACAAGATTCATGACTTCCGCAACAAATCAAAAAGCATCATTACAGTAAATAGTCGCATCGTTAAAAAAGACTAGTACAAATCATGATAATGAAAATACAACTAATATGAATTTGAAAATGTATGCTCTTTATAATAGAAAAATTTGAAAATGTATGCTCTTTATAATAGAAAAATTTATTAATTGAGTTAGTTAGCAGATGGAGATTTGATTGAGTTAGTTGGTGATAATAAATAAAGTGTTTTTGTAAAAGATAAAAGTTTGGTGTTAAATTTTAATTTTTAAAACTTTCCAAATAATGAGATTTGGCCCAAATACTAGAAAAAACTAGTATTTGGGAATTTGGGTTATTTGCCAAAAAAATTTGCCAAATAATGAGAAAGTGTATGGACAAACAATATTTGCCAAAAATTTTCCCAAGTTTTACTTGGGAAATCTATGGCCAAACGGGCCCTTAAGAGTTTCATGCTCCTAAAAAAGTTTGAAACCACTTGATATATCATGTGGCAAATCAAGGGTGAAACCACTTGATATATCATGTGGCAAATCAAGGGTGATCAAGAGTGTCTCCAAGTTTAATTAGTCAAGTAAATCGATATTTTTAAGACTACCTATAATTCGAGGACAAAACTTATAATTTGCGCTAAATTAGGAGTAGGGGTGTACAAAACCGAACCGAAAATCGAACAAAACCACAAATCGAGTCAAATCGAAAAAAAATCCGACTAGTGGTTTGGTATTGGAAAAAAAAATCCAACTATATTTGGGTTGGTTTGGTTTTAACTAAAAAAAACCAACCCGAGACCAAACCAACCCGACATTATATATGTAATTTTAAAATTTTATTTAATACATAAAAGTATTTACTTTGATATAATTTTAAAATATTTCTTATACTATTTCATAGTTTTTATCTTTTAATATATTATTTCAAGTTTAAAACATAGATTCGGAATAGTCCAATAAAGATTATAGTTCATAGATGTTGATAATTATAATAAAACTTAAATTAAAATTAAATTAATAATAATGCAAAAAGAAAATCAATTCAACACTAAGAATGACAATAATATTGAATATTTGTTCTTTAGTTTTACATTGGTTTAGACAATTAAAATACATAATCTAATTTTAATTTTCCTTAAATATTTAGTAATGTAACTAATACTTATTAAACTTATTTTAGCATGATTTAATTTTTTGAATTATAATCATTTTCATTATGACTTTGTAATATTTATTTTATATGATGATTTCATTATTATTTTTTATTGAATATTTTAGTGTCATTGGTACTCATCTCATATTTTGTGTTATTTTTTAAAGAAACACCCTAGATAATTGTATTTTGATTGGACTAAATAAATATTTGAAGCACAAGTTAATTATATGTTTGTATGCAAACTTTATCCAAAAAATCCAAAAATCTGAGGTTTATTAGTTTNTAATTTTCATTATGACTTTGTAATATTTATTTTATATGATGATTTCATTATTATTTTTTATTGAATATTTTAGTGTCATTGGTACTCATCTCATATTTTGTGTTATTTTTTAAAGAAACACCCTAGATAATTGTATTTTGATTGGACTAAATAAATATTTGAAGCACAAGTTAATTATATGTTTGTATGCAAACTTTATCCAAAAAATCCAAAAATCTGAGGTTTATTAGTTTGGTTTGATTTATAGATTTAAAAATTTGACACAATGGTTTGGTTTGGTATTTGAAAAACCCGAACCAACCCGAGGTTTAAAAATCTGAATTTTATTAGTTTGGTTTGGTTTATAAATTTAAAATTTTAACACAAATGGTTTGGTTTGATATTTGAAAAACCCGAACCAACTCGGTCATGTACACCCCTATTCAGGAGTATTTTTAGTACTTCTTTCTTATTTTTATGTTTTAAATTTTACATAAAACTTATGGTGAAGTATTTATAATTTAGAGCTTGTTTGACATTGCTTTGGGAGGCCAGAAACACTTATTTTGAGAAAAAAAATAATTTTATTGAAAAATTAGTGTTTGACAAATCAGCAAAAGTGTTTTTAAATGAAAGTAGAAGTAGTTTTTCTGCTGTCGGGGAGAAGCTAAATATTTATGCTTTTTTCATAAACAAAAAATTATTTCTCTCAAAACTAAAATATTTTTTTTCATATATACATATTTACCAATATATTTCTTATTAATTAATTATCATATTTCATAAGTTTGGTTAAATTTCATTTAAGAATTTTTATTTTTATTTTTATATAATAAATTTTATAATTTATTTTACGTTTATATATTATTTTACCTATTATTATGCAGAATTAGAAAAAAGGTAACAACAATATTTTTACAAGATTAGAAAAGAAAAAAATTAAAGATTTCAGCCTCCCAAAAAGGTATAATATTGATTGAAAATTTAAACATGTGCATTTCAATTTAATAAAAATAAAAATTTAATTATTTTTTATATTACATATTTTGAAATAGTTTCTCTATAAAATAGTTTTAATATTAGAAGTACATTAATAGTTGTCATTTTTTGTAATTTAACTCTCAAAAGTATTTTTTAAAAGATCAGTGAAATACAATTTGCTTATGAAAAACACTTTTCAAATGAACCAGCTAAACACAAATTATTATTATTTTTTTTTCAAAAAGCATTTTTTCAAAAGTCATTTAAAAAAAATATATTTTTAGAAATAAGTTATTTTAAGCAGCAATACCAAACAAGCTCTTAGAGTGAATTAGTGTCGAAAGCAAATATGGGAGTGGATATGAATGAATATTAGAGTGGATTTGTGATGCCCTGGCCACTTCAAGCACAAACCTCAACACATGCATTGGTAACTCACTTGGCAAACATGCGCACACACATTATCTATCCCATCAGTATTACTTTTTCTCTTTAAGAAAGAATTAATCATTTAGTTTGACTTAATATAAAATTTAAAAAATAAAGAATATTTTTTTAATTTTGTAATCTTAAAGTAAAGATATGTCAAATGTATCAAAATACTTTTTAATATTTGGTCTTAAACATGTCACATGAGAAACTGAAATCAAAGTATTGCCAAAAAAGGAAAATTAATATTTTTTTTAAAATAAATTTTTAAAAAGTAGGTCATTAATTATTATTTTTAAACGGAGAGAGTACTAATTATTGGAAAGAGACACTTCACTAACAATCAAGATTCATATAATGCCAAGGATCAAGTCAAAATCGTATCTATTGTAGAAATTTGTTTGCTTTCCGGAGAAGAAATCTTCACAAAATTCTTTACTGAAACTTTACAGAAATTACAGAAGGAAGAAAGAGAATGTGTCGTTACTTATCTCTCGTTTTTTTTCTTTTGAAGAACATTAGAACTCTCCTACTTGTTTAACAAACACAAAACACCGGTTCAGGAGGAGTTCTAACAATTGTATTTTTTATTATTATTTAATAAATTATGTACAAAAAATAATATATATATATATATATTCGAGTTGACCCACATGGATTCAAATTTAATTTCTCCACTTTCAACAGACACATAATAGGTCTATTCTCATTCCTATTATCTAATCACTACTAAAAAACTGCTAAAAAACGATGGACAGAAAAGTGACGGACGGCGTCGCTCCAAAAAGCGACGTCACTTACAACACTGTCCATCACTTTTTAATAGAAATAATTATTTTTAAAATTATTTTACAAAAAGCGACGGACAACATCTCTTAGTCCGTCACTTTTTTCCGCGAATTTTTGCGCCAAATATATATAAAATTAACAATTATTTATTTAATATAAATATAGACGTTGTCTGTCGCTTTTAACTAAAAATAATTATATATAAATTTAACAATAGCCACGCCATCCGTCACTTTTGAATTTTTTTATTTTACTAATTATTTTTTTATGAAAGTGACGGACAACATCTTTATGTCCGTCGCTTCTTGGTCAAATTATTTGGTCAAATATTTTAAATAAGTGACGGACTGCGTCTCTATTTCCTTCACTTTTTGGTCAAATTGTTTGGTCAACTATTTAATGAAAAGCGACGGACGTAGAGACGTTGTTCGTCGCTTTTCAATAAACATTTGATATACAGACGCGATTTTCCCCCATTCTTCCCATTTCTATTTTCTCAAATCCTCTCCTCTCCTTCTCTCCCACTCCACCGCCGTCGTCCTTCCGTCAGTTGCTGCTGCGGATCGGAGTCGTGAGGAGCTGCCGCCGCCGTCTCACCTGCCGAAGCTGCCGCTGCTGCCTCCTTCCCCTCTCTCTTCATTCTCTCCTTGATCTTCTTTAAGGTTAGGGTTTTATTTATTATTAAAAAAAATTATTTATTTTTTATTTGTTTTATTTTGTTTGTTATTTAATTGTAATTAGTTTATTGATTGTTAGTTTGAATTAGGGATTATTTGATTGTTAGTTTGTGTTTCTTGATTGTGAATTGAAAATTTTAATGTTATGG
The DNA here is from genome assembly GCF_019186545.1 of Solanum stenotomum. NCBI lineage: Eukaryota > Viridiplantae > Streptophyta > Magnoliopsida > Solanales > Solanaceae > Solanum > Solanum stenotomum. Next base: position 22,886,215 of record NC_064289.1, on the reverse strand, counting down.
TTAGTTTGAATTAAGGTATCTTAGGATTTATTTGAATTTCGGTATTTCTTGAGTTAATTAGTTTGATTTTGGGATTGTAAGATTAATTTGAATTAGGGTATTTAAGGAGTTGTTTGAATTTGGGTATTATTTGAGTTAGTTTGAATTATTATTGAGATTTTAGGACTAATAGTTTGAATTTGGGATTAGGAATAGCTAGCTAGTTTGAATTTAGGATTTTAGCACTAGTTAGATTTTGAGATTTTAGGACTAGTTTGAATTTGTGATTTTAAGACTAGTTTGAATTTAGAATATAGGACTAGTTTGAATTATTATTGAGTTTTAGGACTACTAATAGTTTGAATTTGGGATTTTAGCACTAGTTTGATTATTAAATTCTAGGAGTACTTTCAATTTGTGATTTTAAGACCAGTTGGAATTTGGAATTTAATTTAGGACTAATAGTTTGAATTATATTTGATATTTTAGGACTAATTAATAGTTTGAATTTGGGACACTAGCTAGCTAGTTTGAATTTGGAATTTTAGGGATTTGAATTACAACTTAATTAGAACTTATAATTAATTATAACTTGAATTTACTATAAATTGAGCTTAATTAGGAATATGAACTTGAAATGTTGTTGACTTTAATTTATTAGAGCTTAATTTTTATTCTTATTAGAACTTGGATTTTATTTGAACTTAATTAGAATTTTGTAGCACTTGAAAATCTTATTGATCTTAATTAATTTGAACTTAATATAAATTAATTAGAACTATATTAAACTTAATTAATTTATAATAACTTGAAAACTTAATTAGGAATTAATATAAACTTAATTTTGATCAACTAATTAACTAGAACTTGAACTTAATTTGAACTTAATTAATTAGTATTGATTAATTAATTAAGCTTTAACTTTGTAGATTTTGAACTAATTGAACTTAATTAGATCAAACAAAGCATATTTTGGGAATTTCATTAGACCAAACAAAGCATATTTTGAAGTTGAACTTAGACTTGAACTTGAAATTAGAACTTGAACTTAGAATTTGAACTTGAACTTAGAACTTGAACTTGAAATTAGAACTTGAACTTGAACTTAGAATTTGAACTTGAACTTAGAATTTGAAGTTGAACTTAGACTTGAANAAAAACCGAAAAAAAAAACCGAAACCGAACCGAAATACCGAATGCCCAGCCCTACTTAGAATTTGAACTTGAACTTAGAACTTGAACTTGAAATTAGAACTTGAACTTGAACTTAGAATTTGAACTTGAACTTAGAATTTGAAGTTGAACTTAGACTTGAACTTGGAACTAATTAGCTTGAATATATAACTAATTAAGTTTAGAAATTAGATATGAACTTGAATTGAATACTTGAATATATATATTCTTGGATTTGAAGTTTATATTTAACTAATTTTACAACTGAGGAGGCTCAACATCTAAAAAATTTGATACAAGACTATTGTAACATCTCGCAATTTGAAGTAACTAGGAAGAAGCTAATAATTGGAAATAGTCATTTTTGGAAAGAATGGAAATCTGAAATTTGTTTAGGTTAAGAAAAATTGAGTTTTGGTCAACTTCAAACGGTCATAACTCCTAGCTCAGAATGATTTAGGTGTACTTACACATTTGGTTGGAAAGCTCTTGGAATGATCTTTCCAACGCCGCCAAATTTGCGCTATTCTGAGTTCATATGAGTAAGTTATGCCCTTCGGAAGTTGGGCTGTTCGAATAAGGAAAGTCCAATCCGGATTTTGGAACGGTAGTTTGGTTTTTTCCTTACCCAACTTAATTAATTCATTTTTAGGAGTTTAATTGGGGTAAAGTCAGATTTTAGTCAGTTTTAGAAAAGTGAATTTCACACTAGGGCTTGGGGAAAGGAGAAAAGAGGAGAAAGGAGAAGAACGTTCAAGATTCGTCGAGATTAACTTGTGGATTTCGTTGAGGGTGATCCCTACAAGGTATGTGAGATCACATAGCGTTGGGTCCATTCACCACGTGCCAATCATGTTTAATTCAACGTATTTTCGTCCTAAAAAGATTGAGAATTTGATGTTCTTGATAGTTGTTCTTGAATTGATTTCGTTCTTGAATATGAGTTGGGATTAAGGAGTTTCTTGATGTTAAAGTGTTGTTTCTTTGAGTTGGGCTAGATTTTTTGTATATGATTTGAGTACATGAATCTAAAGTGAATTTGAGAAAAAGAGTCGGATTAAAATGATTTAGGATCAGAAAACGAGATCAAAAGTTCGTCAGAATTTTGCCTGAAGGGAGGCTGGCGCGACGCGCCCCCGTAGCACCCAAGGGGCTGGCGCGACGCGCCCAGTGCGCCAGAATTGAGCCCCAGTAAGTTGGGGCTGGCATGGCGCTCCCGGGATGCGCCCAAATCGTCATTTTCCACCAGTTTTGTCGTTTAGCCTATTTAAGTCCTTCTAAAGTGTACTAACACTTTCCATTGATTCTAACTACTCTAAATGACTTCTAAACATCTAGAAATAATCTGAAAACATGAATCATAACCTTGAATCCATAAATTCAAATTCAAGGAAAGTCAAGAGCCAAGTCTAGGAAGTTCTTAGAGTCTTTTCAAGAAGTCTTTTGCAAATGCTTTTAACTTTGTTTTAAGACTAAAAGTTCAAGTTGAGTAAAGAGTAAAGTTTGAAGTTCATTTCTTCAAAAGTATATGGGGACTATGTATTTCCAAAGGGTTTAAAATGTTTACACATTTAAACAAGTAAGGAAACCTCGATTTCCAAAGAGCCTTCGGGCTAGTTTTGAGAAAAAAGTAAATGCTTTCATAATTAAGCAAGAGGGGAAAATTTGATTTCCAAGATAGCTTTTGAGCTAAGTTTTTGAGCAATTATCTCAAATCATAGAAAGAAATATGTTTTTAAACATAAAGAGCTAGTATCATACTTTGGGAGTAGTATTGAGCACCGATATGGGGGAGCGTTCAGAGAATTCACAACCCCCATAAACCATGTAGCCAGCATGAGTAGAAAAGGGTCATACTTTTTAGATGAATTCTTTAATGTTTTTTTAGCATAGACTAGTGGATCCACTTAGTGAGTTAGGTCATATACCCCCGGCAAGGTATATGATGGTCTTTGGCAGCGTGAGGTAAAGTGTTGTATCATCACTATAGCTCTTAAGTGATGGTTGTCAGTTAGAGAAACTCCTACAACAGTATTTTATATTTTTATATACATCAGTTTATTTGTATTTTTACATACATCTCAGAGTTATATGTATCTTTGCATACACACAGAGTTGACATCATGTTTTAAACAGTTTTTCCTTATATTGCACTTGTTTTAAAATTACTTTATATTGAAATGAGTTCAGTTATGTTAAGTTGAGTTGAGCCAGGTAAGTTCTTCAAATTCCTTTCAAGCCTAAGTTGTGTTTAGCATTCTAACTAGCATACTCGTACATTTAATGTACTGATGCCAGTTGGTTTGCATCGTCTTATGATGTAGACGCAGGTAACCAGGATCAACATCTAGCGCATTGTTGATCCAGTTGAGCTTCAGAGTTGTTGGTGAGCCTCATTGCATTCCAAAGGATCCCCATTTTTTCATTACTTTATCATTTTAGTTCATTAGGATGTCTTGGCCTGTCCCGACATCCATCTTAGTTGTTTTAGAGGCTTCATAGATAGTCAGTTAGATGTTAGTTCATTCGTTATCATTTTGTTATTGGCTTATGTTCAGATTTGAGTTGCCATTTTGGCTAAGTTAAATGTTTATTTTTAAAATATTATAAGTTCAGTTTCAGACAGTTGAGTTATTTAGCATATGAATCCTTTTCTTAATGCTTAAAGTCTTCGGCTGAGTAAGTAAACCAGGCCAAGGGTTCGCTTGAGGCCAACAATGGTTCTCGAGTGCCGGCCACGTCCAAGGTGTAGGTTCGGGGCGTGACAACTATATTATTTCTTTCATCAAAGTAGGAGATAAGGTTGGTGCTTCTAAATTTCTAAAGTTCAAGTACAATTGTTTTCAATAATGTGTTTGTGTCCATATAGTATCGATACTTAGCTTTAATTTTGTGATAACTTTTTTATGTCCATTGAGTGTTTGTTAAGCATAAGTACCAACACTAGTTGATCCTATTGATGACAAAATTGATTTTCTAGCCAGATCGATTTATGTCCATCTAATTTTGATATTAAGTTTAATTTAGGAATAATGTGTTTGTTTAGCATAAGTACCAACACTAGTTGATCCTATTGATGATAAAATTGATTTTCTTGCAAGATCGATTTGTGTCCATCTAGTGTTGATATTAAGCTTTAATTTAGGAATAATGTATTTGTTTAGCATAAGTACCAACACTAGTTGATCCTATTGATTACAAAATTGATTTTCTTGCAAGCACTACTAAAAACTTGCAAAAGGAGACCTCAAAAAAGAGACCTCAAAATTAGGTCGCTAAAAAGAGACCTCATGAGGTTGCTATTTGCATCAATAACTTTTTTTAATTTTTTTTAACAGGAGAGACCTCGTGAGGTCAATGTTATAAAAAAATCTTCCTAATTAATAATATAAGTGACTTATTTTATTGTTTTTATTTTATAGTATGTCTTTGTATAAAATATGCGACCTCACGAGGTCACTATTTNAAAATTGATTTTCTTGCAAGCACTACTAAAAACTTGCAAAAGGAGACCTCAAAAATAGGTCGCTAAAAAGAGACCTCATGAGGTTGCTATTTGCATCAATAAATTTTTTTAATTTTTTTTAACAGGAGAGACCTCGTGAGGTCAATGTTATAAAAAAATCTTCCTAATTAATAATATAAGTGACTTATTTTATTGTTTTTATTTTATAGTATGTCTTTGTATAAAATATGCGACCTCACGAGGTCACTATTTGTTAAAATAAAAAACATTAATTTAGGTTAAGATATCTTGTGAGATCTCATATTATTAGTCAAATTTGTAAAATAATATTTTAAAATAAGAGACCTCATGAGGTCTCTTATTTTTATTAAATTAAAATAAGAGGGCATTTTTAATTTAGTTCATCTCCTTTCCTTCTCTTCACCTAAAAGCTAAAAAAAGCCCTAACTTGTCTCTTCCCCATAGCTTTACAGATGTGTAGCCTCCGGTTGTCGTCAAGCCTTTCATCAGTTTGAAGTTTTAGTTTTCACCTTCGAAACTCACTTGGTTCGAAGCCAAAGCTTTTGTCATCGATTCAAATTCTCGGTGTCGATTTCTTTCTCTGCAAATAAAGGTGAATCTTTCAATCTTTAAACCAAGTTGTAACTATATTGTTTATTTATTGCAAGAATCCATCAATGCAGACTCTCTCTTTCAATTTACTGCAAGCATTAGTAGAATTTGTGATTCTCTTTTCACTTCATGAACGTATAATTAACTTTGGGTTTTACTCTTGTTCTATCTTCATGTCCTGTTTTGACTTCTCATGATGATTAACATGAATGCTAGCAAGTTTTGTATCATATAATTTAGAAGAAGATACATGAGTAGTAATATCTAAAAATAAAGAAATAAAATCGGTTATGAAGATTTTCTATTATATTTTGATATTATTATACCTTATATCTCACTCTAAATAACTCCTAATAATCATGTGTTGAATTCTGATTTAAATTTAGAACTAATATCATTTTGGTTCATGTCTCTGTATGTATTTTGGTTATTTTTTAAATGAGGAGAGAAAAGTTATATATATATAAATATATATAAACCATAGTCTATAGACACTATAGTCTATAGATATAAATCATCGTGCAATAATGAGGAGAGACAAGTTAAGAGACCATTGTACCGAGAAAGGTCCTTGACCCTTAATAGTGCCTATTGGCTGCATCATCATCATCATGCTAGCTGAAGTTGCTGCCTCAAATGCAAGAATCCCCTTAATACTACTAACTGGGAAGATGACTTAATTTCTTGTTTGAAAAATTCAAATTTTGTGTGTAGATGGATCGTAGTTTGACGTATAATAGGAATAATTTTGGTCGAGCGGGGCTAAGGCCTGAAGATACATGGGTAGTAATATCTAAGAATAAAGAAATAAAATCTGTTATGAAGATTTGTATTGTATTTTGAGATTATTATATCTTACATCTCAATCTAAAATAATCATGTTGTAAATTCTGATGCAAACTTAGAATTAATATCATTTTGGTTTATGTCGTTGTATGTATTTTAGTTGTTTTTAAACTGAAAAATGTATGGATTAGATGTTTTTGCTGATAATTGACAATTAAGATGACTTGTTCTTTGTTTATGAGTAATTAAGATGACATAGGGATCTACCTATTATTTTATTGGTTGTAGTAATGAGAAGAGGAAAGTTATATAGATACTATAGTCTATAGATATAAACCATTGTGCAATAATGACGAGAGGAAAGTTAAGAAATCATTGTGCCCAGAAAGGTTCTTGGCCCTTCTGTAATAGTGCCACCTTACTACTATTTTTTTTAATGATGTATTCTATTTTGATGTATTTAGGGAAGTGGACATTATTTGGGAAAAACTGTTGAGAGAAGTATGCTTTTGTAGTCACCAAAGATACATTTATTCATTTGCACAAGGCCTCGTTAAGCAGTCCCTACTAGGATTGTTACAATTTGATTTTCAGTAAATTATTACATAAATTAGTGTTTAACAAATTCAATTTTTTGTGATCTTTATGTAGATGAATCGTAGTTGGATGTATAAAATGACTAATTTTGGTCGAATGGGGCTAAGACCTGAATTTGTAGAAGGCGTCACTGGTTTTGTGGAGTATGCAAAGACACTAGAACTTTTTCAACGTAATGGTGTGCTTAAGTGTCCTTGTAATAAATGTCAATGTTTGAATTATGAAAAACCAGATATTGTTAAGGGCGAAGGATCCAAGATTTAAAAAAATGAGTGAGATCGGTAAGAAGGCTAGACCATCTACTAAGGGTGGTTTTCTACACACAAGTGGGGCTCAAAGTCAAGGAAATATGAGGAGGAAATTGGTATGTATCATTTTTCTGTAAGTTTTTATATATTTTAGGTATTAATATTAAATTACTCTTGATTATAACTTAATTAGTTCAATATGTAGGAAAAGGAACTAGGAAGATTGGTAACTCAGGCTGAGGCATTCAAGGCAACACACATAAGAAAGAAGAAAAATCTTGAAGATCCAGACGTGTGGGTTGAGCCGTGAGCTGAATTGACCTATGTAAGCCTCTAATTTAAACTAATAGTTACTTATTTTCTAAAATTTATATTCTAATAATAATACCATTCAATTTAGAATCGATATCTTCAAGTTTTGGAGGATTTACGACAAACTTAATCAGAAGAAATCGAGGTATGCCACTTACCCAAGAACAGGCTGAGAGAGTGTGGCTAGACTTGATTGGTGGGCCGAGTAGATATGAGTATGCATATGGCATGCCACAACAGACCTTTCGTGAATATCATTCTGAGTTTGAAGGCCTAAGTAGTTCCTATGATAATGAATCGATGAAGAAAAATTTAGCTATAGAGCAAAATATAGTTGAGCTATCTAGCCAAGTCGAAGACTTGTGGGCTAGGGAATGGCGCAGGGACATAGAGTATGAGGGTCTTAAGGCTCAATTAGATGCATTACTTGCTTCAGGAGGGATTCCCCCTTGTTCCAATGACGTCACTTTCCCTCCTCGACCCTCTCAGTCTCAACCTACTCGATATCCAGTCTATGGTCAACAAAGAAATATGACAGATGAGTCTAGTAGTGATGAAGAAGATGAGGATCATGTGGCAAACACACTACCGCATTAGTGAAGTTTAGAGTTGTAATAGATAATCTAAGTTCTTTACTTTATGACTTTTTTATGGGACTTATTTGTTTTGTGAATGCATGATAACATTGAAATCCTATTATATAACTTACGAATTTTATGATTTTTCGTTCAATTTTGAATTACGTTGAAGGTGAGTTGCATATTGAGTTGATAAGAGAATATTTAGTAAATGTGTTGTATTAGTTGATTGTTGGAAGCTCTTTGAGCTTGATTTAGCTAATTAGAAAGGTATTGAATTAATATGACAGGTGATGAGCAGCTGCAAAAACAGTTACAAGCTGTCAGCTTTTTTCCAGAAAAAGAGACCTCATGAGGTCTCTTCTTTGCATTTTATTTTCCAGAAATTTCATAAAAGAGATCTCATGAGGTCTCATTTCTGCATTTTATTTTTTAGAAATGCAGTTGAGAGACCTCATGAGGTCTTTTTTCTGCAGTTTATTTTTTAGAAATGCAGTAAAGAGACTTCACGAGGTCCCTTTTTGGCAATTTCATTTTTTAGGCTATGAGATAAAGCGGCCTCGTGAGGTCTCTCTTTTTAAATATAAAATAAAAATAAAAATAAATAATATAATAGTGACCTCATGAGGCCACCTTTATTAAAAATAAAACAAATGTAAATTATGAAATTGCGACCTAATGAGGTCTCCTTTTAAAAAAAATTGGAAAATTTATGGGTGACGTCGTGAGGTCTCTGTTTGGCGACCTCATGAGGTCTCTACAAAAAAGTCACCTACATTATAGCGACCTACCGTTGAGGTCTCTTTTTAGATCTCTTTTTCAAAAAAGAGACCTCATGAGGTCTCTTTTTTAAGTCTCTTTTTACAGTTTTTTTAGTAGTGTTAAGATCTATTTGTGTCCATCTAGTGTTGATATTAAGCTTTAATTTAGGAATAAAGTGTTTGTTTAGCATAAGTACCAACACTAGTTGATCCTATTGATGACAAAATTGATTTTCTTGCAAGATCGATTTGTGTCCATCTAGTGTTGACACTTAGCTTTAAAAAGTTGTTAAGTTGTTAAAGTTAAAAAGTTGTTAAGTTGTTTAAATAAGTTAAAATAAATAATGTGGTTTAGTTGGTGAATTTAGTTGTTGTATTAAGTCAAAACTAAACTAGTTAAAGTTGTTATGTTGTTTAAATAAGTTAAAATTAAATAATGTGGTTTTGTTGATGGATTTCGTTGTTGGAATTAAGTCAAAACTAAACTAGTTCAAGTTAAAAAGTTGTTAAGTTGTTTAAATAAGTTCAAATAAATAATGTGGTATAGTTGGTGGATTTAGTTGTTGGAATTAAGTCAAAACTAAACTAGGTCAAATTGTTAAGTTGTTTAAATAAGTTAAATTAAATAATGTGGGTTTGTTGATGGATTTAGTTGTTGGAATTAAGTCAAAACTAAACTAGGTCAAGTTAAAAAGTTGTTAAGTTGTTTAAATAAGTTCAAATGAATAATGTGGTTTAGTTGGTGAATTTAGTTGTTGGAATTAAGTCAAACTAAACTAGTTAAAGTTGTGTAAATAAGTTCAAATAATAATGTGGTTTAGTTGGTGGATTTAGTTGTTGTATTAAGTCAAAACTAAACTAGTTAAAGTTGTTATGTTTTTTAAATAAGTTAAAATAAATAATGTGATTTAGTTGGTGGATTTAGTTGTTGGAATTAAGTCAATACTAAACTAGTTAAAGTTAAAAAGTTGTTAAGTTGTTTAAATAAGTTAAAATAAATAATGTGGTTTAGTTGGTGGATTTAGTTATTGGAATTAAGTCAAAACTAATGGAGTATCTATGTTTTTGTAGATGGATCATCATTTGTGGATGTATAATATGCATTATGAAACTGGTGCGGGTTTGAAACCTGAGTTTATTGACGGTGTTACAGATTTTATTGAACATACAATGACACTTGACATTTTCAAGAATAATGGATTGGTTAGGTGTCCTTGTAGTGCATGTAAGTGCTTAAAATTTTATAAACCAGATACAGTTATGGTTTATTTGTACCGTAATGGATTTAAGCCTAGATATTTTATATGAATTGATCATGGAGAAATAGATGGATTGAATGGTATGTTTTATAATTCGATGCATGTGGATGAATATAATATGATTGCACCACATAGTCAAATAAGGGTTGAACATGATAGGGTACATGAAATGATCAATGATGCTTTCGAGGTTCATGGTGGGATGGAACTGGAACAATATTTTGATGAAGCTCCTAATGAAGAAGCATGACGCTTCTATGATCAATTAAAAGAGTCTAGTCGTCCACTATGTGAAGGGAGTCTGCACTCTTCTTTGTCAGTTGCAGTTAGATTAATGTATATTAAATTAGATTGGAATGTTCCTAATGCGGCTATGGACTCAATGATTGATCTTTTGGGTGAACTAGTTAATCCGGAGTTTAACATACCCAAGAACTTCTATCAGGCAAAGTGTTTGGTTTCCAAGTTAGGATTGGCGTATGATAGAATTCATTGTTGTGTTAATGGCTGCATGTTGTTTTACAAGGCTGATAGTGAATTAGAAAATTGTAAGTATTGTGAACCAAGAAATGTTAGATTGGGGTTGTGTGCAGATGGCTTCACACCATTCTCTAATTCTGCTTCGCCTTATTCATGCTGGCCTACATTTCTTACTCCATATAATCTTCCTCCTGAAATGTGCATGATCAGTCCCTGCATTTTTCTAAGCTGTGTTATTTCAGGTCCCCATAATCTAAAAAGTTTGATTGCTGTATATCTACAACTATTGATAGATGAGCTCAAACAATTGTAGTTTGAAGGTGTTTTGACTTATGATATATCAACTAAGAAGAATTTTGTTATGCGTGCTTCTTTAATATGGACTATTAAAGATTTTCCCGCATACGAGATATTGTCTGGTTGGATGACAGCTGGAAAGCTAGCATGTCCGTATTGCATGGAAAATAGTAAGGCATTCACTTTAAAGCATAGCAGAAAAAATACATGGTTTGATTATCATCTCCAGTTCTTGCTAATGGACCATGAGTTTATAAAGATGAAAAATGCATTTAGGAAAAATAAGGTAGAAAATGACCCCCCCCCCCACCTCCATTACTCACAGGGCATCAAATTTGGGAGAGAGTTTCTCAATTACCTAAAGTTATAGAAGCTTCACCTTCTAGACTTCCTGAATATGGTGTTGAACATAATTTGACCAAACAAAGCATATTTTGGGAGTTGTTGTATTGGAAGGACAATCTGCTACGACATAATCTTGATGTGATGCACATTGAAAATAATTATTTTGACAATTTATTTAACACGGTGATGGATGTTAAGGGAGAATGGACATAAAAAAATATTATATGAGAAAAGAGTATGGCTGCAGGAATTACATAATGGTAAAATAGTTAAGCCAAAGCCAGCTTTTCATTCACATTGGATGAGAAACATGAAATTATTAAGTGGGTTAAAAATTTGAGGATGTCGGAGGGCTATGCTTCGAATTTAGGAAAGCAGGCAGATATGAATGAATGAAAATTGATAGGTATGAAAAGTCATGATTGTCATGTGTTCATGGAAACTTTAATTCCTATTGCTTTTGGCCATCTACCCGAAAGGATATGGAAACCAATCACAGATATAAGTCTTTTTTTAAAGATTTGTGTTCTGAAAAGTTGTTGGATAGTATTTTAGACAGGATGGAGGAAAATATTCTTGTTACGACTACTAAGTTGGAGAAGATATTTTCATGTGGTTTCTTTGATGTGATGGAGCATCTTCCAATTCACCTTGTACAAGAGGCCCGCCTCGGAGGTCCGATTCAAACAAGATGGATGTATCCATTTGAGAGGTATCCATTTGAAACATTCACTAAGTTAATTATATTCACCAAGTCTTTTATTAATATATATATATATATATATATATATATGCGGAAAAATTGACAGTACCAAGCAAACGATTAAGAAAAGGGAAAGGATCAATTGTTCAAGGTTATATTGGAAGAGAAACTGGTGATTTTTATTCTTTTTGCTTTGGCGATGAGGTGTCATGTAGGAGAAGCAGGCCCAATCGTAATGATGAAGGCGATATTGATCCTTTTTTTCCACCGATATTAATTTTTAATCAAAATGATCGAGGATCTAAAGAGCGTGGAAAGCGAGGATTCACTGATATGAAAATGCAATCAGCTGTGACACATATTTTGCTTAATTGTTCAGAGATTCAACCATATGTGAAGTAAGTGTTAAAAATATGTTATCAAATTACATACTAATAAGTGTTCATTAACTAACAAAATACTTGAATGTAAAATGATCAGCTTGTTCATAAACACATGGGATAATGAAGCCCTCTATACAGAATTTTCCAATTGGCTGAGTGTCACGACCCGAGCCTACACCCTGGATGTGGCCGGCACTCGAAGACCATTGCTGGTCCCCAAGCGAACCCTTATCCTGGCTGACTACAAGCAGAAAACTGATTCAAGCATACAAAGCTTAAAAACTGAAATAAAAGTTAATTAAACTTAAATACAAACTTTAAGTCCAAAGAAAACTCTGTATAATAAAATATATACAACTCGCCATAAAAAGGAAACTTTAGTCTTTAAAACATTTAATAAAATAAATGATACAGACTTCTCAACTATACTGACTATCTATGAAGCCTCTAACTGATAAAGATGGAAGTCGGGACAAGACCCACGACATCCTAACAACTGATATAACTGAAAGGTAAATGAAATCCTCCGAAA
>NC_064289.1:22822387-22872557 GCF_019186545.1 Solanum stenotomum | reverse complement strand
CCAAATTACCAACAGATTTTACTAACAACTTAAGTTGGTTAGTATTCTACTAACAAATTACCAACATATTTCTAACTGAATTATATTTTAAAACTTAACAACGAAATTCTAACAGATTACCAACCAAAATCTTACTAATTAAGTATTTTAGTTGGTAAATACGGCGGGAAAAAATGGCGCCAAATTTAGCAACATTCTATCAATGGATTATCAACTGAAATATTACTAACACACACCTTTTGTTGGTAATATTACCAACGAAGTATATATCGGTTGGTAAATATGACAAAAAAATTGTTTATATAATTTATTAACATATTACCAATGAATTACTAACCAAACATTTACCGACGGCAAGATTGTGTTGCTAAATTTACCAACCAAATATAAATGTGTTGGTAGTGTTGGTAAATTAGTAACGAAATGTAATTTGTTGGTAAACTTGCCAACCAATATTCAATTAGTTGAAAATTTTGCCGACGAATAAAGATTGTAGTTAGTAAATTACTAACATCATTAAAATAGTTGGTAATATACCAACCGATCATTAATCCATTGGTAAAATTTACCAATATATTAATTATTAGTTGGTAATATTACATATGAATGTTTAGTTGAATAGTAACTATTACCAACTGTGATAAAATTTATTGGTAAATTATTAATTATACTTATATTTAAATAGTTGGTAAATTTATCAATTGAAGTTAAACTTTTTGGTAAATCAGCATCTAGTGTTGAGGCTTTCATATTTAGTTTGTGTCATTAGGCGTTTTAACTTTAAAGTTTTAGCCAAAACTTGCCTTTGGTCGATATTTTTGGTAAACGTGCTCAGATTAGAACTCTGTCAGTGTGATTAGCTTCGAAAGGTCATTTTTTATCTAACAGGAAGGTTGGTTCAAGCTTCGAGGCTTCCATTTTTTGTTTGTGCTGTTAAGTGTTTCAAATCTTATGTTTTGGTCAATATTTTTGTGAACGTGCTCAGATGAGAATTCCGTCAGCGTAATTAACTCCAAAGGTAATTTTTTATCTAATAGGACGGTTGGTTCAGGTTTTGAGGCTTTCATTTTTAGTGTGTGCCGTTAGGTGTTTTAACTTATAAATTTTGGTCAAAATTTAACTTCAGTCAATATATTTGATAAACGTGCTCAGATGAGAATTTCGTCAGTGCAGTTAGATGCGGAAGGTCATTTTTTATGTAATAGATAGAGGGTTCGGGTTTTGAGGCTTCCATTTTTAGTTTGTGTCGTTAGGCATTTTAACTTTATGTTTTGGCCAAAATTTCACTTTAGTCAATATTTTTGGTAATCGTGCTCGAATTGAAATTTTGTCACCGCGGTTAGCCATATAAGTTCACTTTTGGTCTCATAGGATGGTTGGTTTGGGTTTTGAGACTTTTATTTTCAGTTTGTGTCGTTAAGTGTTTTAACTTTTAACTTTTGGCTAAAATTTGAATTAGGTCAATTTTTTTTGGGAAACATGCTCAAATTTGAATTTCGTCAGCGCGGTTAGCCCTGGAAGGTCATTTTTCGTCTTATAGGATGGTTGGTTTGGATTTTGAGGTTTTCATATTCAGATTGTACCGTTAGGCGTTTTAACTTTTAACTTTTGGCCAAAATTTTACTTTTCTTAACATCTTTTGTAAACGTGCTCTGATGAGAATTTCGTCAGCGCGATTAGCTTTGGAAGGTCATTTTTATATCTAATAGGATGGTTGGTTCAGGTTTTGAGATTTCCATTTTCAGTTTGTGCTGTTAGGCGTTTCAACCTTTAAATTTTGGCCAAAATTTAGATTTGGTCAATATTGTTGGTAAACGTGCTCAAATTAAAATTTTTAATATAATGATATGTGTCATATTGAGATTAATTTAACTTGTTATCATAGATTTTACATTGTTTCATTCAAATATGATTTATAAAATTGATATTAATATTTTTGGATTTATATTCGTGCTCTTAGATTTTTAAATGCAATAAATTAATAAATATTTTACTATTGGATAAACATTCACTTAATGATATTTTGAACATATTGTCAATCAATTACTAACCTAACATTGAACTTGAATGATATATTACCAACAAACCAACAGTCAATTAGTAAATTTATTAGAAAAACAAATAATCATACTAACATATTTAAAATTTATTACCAACAAGGGTTGTGGTGGAGTGGTAAGTACTCCTTCATCCTTAACCAAGAGATCTCAGGTTCGATTCTCCTTGGGTACGGAGTCACCTTGAATGATATATTACCAACAAACTAACAATCAATTAGTAAATTTATTAGAAAAACAAATATTCATACTAACGTGTTTAAAATTGATTACCAACAAGGGTTGTGGTGGAGTGGTAAGTACTCCTTCATCCTTAACCAAGAGGTCTCAGGTTCGATTCCCCTTGGGTACGGAGTCACCTTTGTTAGGGAGCGTGGGACTAATCGGTGTGAATCCGGATTTAGTCGGGCTTCGATGTGGATACCGGACACTGAATGGGAAACCAAAAAAAAAATATTTAAAATTTATTGGTAAATTACCAACATAAATTTACTATAATTACCAAAACAGAATCAAATAATGAAGAAAAATTTTTACTAAAAAATTAGTTGGTGAATTTACCAACGGAAATTTCAGGGCCATGTTTCAAGATTTTGTAACAACATCTTTGGGTGTTTACCAACTGATTTTTGGTTGGTAAGTTTACCAACAAATTAAAATCGGTTGGTAATATTTACCGACGAGCCTTTTAGCAACGGATTAATATAAGTTGGCATTTGGGTGATAACTCATTTTACCAACCAATTTGATCAATTTACCAACAAATTTTTTTGTTGGTAATTGGGGTTCCTTTTGTAGTGGTAAGTGTGCAATCACTTAGTATTTAATATATAATATATTCATGTTATACAAGTTTATATTACTTGAAATAACAATTACGTAGGTTTACGATGATTACTCAATTGTCCAACATTTGCAATTAGCGAAAGAAGTAGCACTTGGATCTGAATCTCAAGTATTGACAATGAATAAGTATTGTGTCAATGGTTTTAACTTTCAAACTGAAGAAGTCTCTAGGAATAAGAAAACAAATAATAGTGACGTCTAGATACAAGGTGATGTTAATGGNNNTGAATCTCAAGTATTGACAATGAATAAGTATTGTGTCAATGGTTTTAACTTTCAAACTGAAGAAGTCTCTAGGAATAAGAAAACAAATAATAGTGACGTCTAGATACAAGGTGATGTTAATGGTACTAGCCAAACTATTAAATATTATGGTGTTATTCATGAGATTATTGAAATGAGGTATTCAGGTTGGCCTAAGAAGAAGATTGTATTATTTCGGTGTGAGTGGTTTGACTCATCACATAGAGGCATAAAGGCGGACCATCAACATAATATAATTGAAGTTAAGCACACAAGGAAATACAGAAATTATGATCCTTTTATCATTGCACAAAATGTTAAACAAGTGTATTACGCTTTATATCCATTGCGTAGAGACAAATCTGATTGGTGGGTTGTTATAAAAAGTAAGTCTGTGGGAAGAATTGAAATTGACAATGTCTTAGATGTGGCGTATCAAAATGATGCTGCAATTGTTCAACAACAGGTTGATGTTGAATTGAAAACCACACTACAACATCCTCAACACATATTACAAGAAGTATCTGATGATGAGATACTGAATGTTGAGGAAGAAATATCCGAGAATGAGAAAAATGAATCATTTGATGACGAAGAATGAGACGATAATGAAAATGAAACAACTGAGGAGGAAGAATGGGAGAATGATACAATTGAAACAAGCGAGGAGGAATAATATAGAATGAAAGCTAGCTAGTATATATATGTAAGTGTATTTTGCTAATTTTATTTAATTTATGATTTTTATATATATTATACATGTAAATTTGCATACAGATGTCAATACGGTGACAGTGATAGACATCGCGAGCATCTTGGAGTTAGCTAGACTAAACATGCTAAGAAGAAGAAGTCTAGGAGACCTATAGATCCTGAGGATATTGCAGGATCTATTTTTTCTGCACTAGAGCGCATCAACCATGATACTCATTTATTTGTTGTTCCGTTTGGTACGGTGGATCCTCGGCAATATTATCCTAATTACAATCGACCAGTCGATGCTTCCTCTACTTCACAAGCATTGCCTTCATAACGCTACGAGGACCTACCTTTACAGGCTATTCGTCGAGAACGACCCTTATCGGCAGGTACTCCATCTCCCAAAGATACATCTCCTCAGTTATCTGCCATGAGCATTGGAGATTCTAGTAGCGACCAGTCTGATGCAATGACCAGTATGCCTCCATTGACTCAGTGTTTTGTGCATCCTAATGTATCACCCTCGTCTACAGCTACACCTAGTGTTACACCAGATGATACGATGTCTGCTCTAGCTCCTGACCAGAAGGATAGACTTGGTAGACGCATAATTAAGCCGGATGGATCATCGTAAGTTTGTTTTGTTATCTATTTGTTAGTTTATTTTATTTATTTCTTATACTTTAATATATTATTCATGAACTAACATATTTATTATGTGTTTTGCAGGTGGCATCCTGCAAAGGATGTTGTCCGGGCTTTAAAAGACTATCTTAGAAAACTCTATACACATGCTTATCACTCTTGGAGCGAGATTCCAAACAGTATACGCCAAGCGATGTTTAATAACTTTAAGGTATATATTTTTTAGTTAAGTTTAGTATACTTTACTTTTTTTTACTATCGATCTAATTAACGTTATTCAAATTTTTTTCAGACTATGTGTACTTGGGATCGAGGTACAATTTGGTCATTGAGACCACACTTGAGAAGAAGGCATTCGTCAGACTGTCAAGCTGGCTAAAGAAAGTTTGGGATAGTGGTGAACGTACCGGTTGGATGTTGCCTCATGTTTTTGATGAATTGGGTCAGTATTGAAACACAAACAAGTTTAAGGCAATATCAGAACAAGCCAAAAAGGCTAGAGGCAGTCTTAAGGGTGGCTCGTTGCACACCGGAGGTGCAAAGACCATTGGAACAATTGCACGAGAGATGGTAAGTTCTAATTCAAACTTTTAAATAAATAATTAGTTGATTCATATATATTGTTATAAATTTCAGTTTTTATTTATAGGAAAAAGAATTGGGACGCACTTCCATTGAACCGGAGGTTTTCAAGAAGACTCATGTCAGGAAGACAGAAATTGAGTCGGATCCGGATGTGTGGGTAGAGGAAAGGGCCGAACAAACTTTTGTAAGTTATTTAATATGAATAATATATATTAATAGTGAATATATTTATGATATATATATATATATATATATATATTGATGTCAATTTTTATATTTAATATGCAGAATGACTTTCATCAGTACATCGTTGAGAATCTAGACAGTTCGGTCCAATTGACATCTGAACTTTCCATCCAGATTTAGAAAGAAAAAGTGGTAGGGGGGACACACAAGGGTAGAGTCTATGGTCTAGGCTCTCGAAACGATGTAAGATGACTCCAGTCAGGCTTAGAAGGAATTGAATCGTCACGTCAAGCCAAGACACTTGACGGTGTTAAGATTGCTGCTATGTCGGCTCAAATAGCTAAACTTACAGCGGCACTGGCAGAGTCTGAGCAAAGAAGAATAGATGAACAAAAAAGCATGAGTGAGACCATTCATCAAATCAAAGAACAAGTGATGAACCTCGCTCGTCGACCTATTACTTTGGCTCTCGATGACATCGACGACAAGAGTAATGAGGATGACTATGTAGAACCCACTACCTAGTTTAGATCTCTAGACATTTATGAACTTTTTGTAATTTTGAAACGAATTTTAAAATACTTTATAAATCTTTAATTTGTGATTTAGATACTTTTTAATGTTATTTTAAGTTTGTTGTTTTATGTTTTGTTTCGATTGTTTATAATTGTGTGTGTTTGATTGTGCTGAAAAGTGTAGAATTGAATTGAATTGCATTTGCAGGTGGGCAGCAGAAACTGCCAGTTTCTGCTGTCAAATATATTGTAGAAAAAGTGACGGACAACGTGGTTTTGTCTGTCGCTTTTCTGGGTTTTATTTTTTTTAAATCCCATAAATGCAACGGACAACGTGGTTTTGTCCGTCGCTTTTCAGGGATTTTCAAAAATAAAAATTTCAGAAAAGCGACGGACTGCGTCACCTTTTAGAAAAAAAAATGAAAATTAAAATAAAGCGACAGAGTCCGTCGATGTTATTTAAAAAAATAGTCAAAAAGTGACATAGTCCGTCGCTTTTTCAAAAGCGTCGAGCTAAAAAGCGACGGAGGTGACTGCGTCGTTTTTCCGTCGATTTTGCCCAAAAAAGCGATGCAGTCCGTTGCTTTTGGCCGTCGTTTTTTGACAGTTTTTTAGTAGTGAATTTTCATACTTGACGACTAGACTGTGTGATGTGATGCATGCATGCATACTTCTAAGAGTTTCGTTGTTATATATATGTTATATAACATTTTGATTATTGAATTTTGGAGTAAATTATAGAATGTGTAATATCATAGATCATTTATCACATCCATATTTCTCATAATTTCTTTATCTTAATTTTGAGTTTATCATTATGCTCTTATCTTAAAAGACAAGCATAAGGTACCCCTCAAAGAACACAATTAATGTGATAAAACTTTATGATCTTCCTTAACTCATGAATATGTTAATCTTAACACGATACGCTTTTCTAGAGATGTCTTGACAGACTAAATCAAGCATGATCTCTTGGCAACATACTAAAATAGAAAACACAAAATTGAATCTCAAAAATTCAATCAAAGTCATGAGGACACAATGTGAAAAATTACTGATAATTTTTAGAACTTCATACGAAGATAAGTAGAGACTAAACTTGTGCACTTTCCTTATGAATCATCATATACATACATGATATGAGACATGTAGCACACTATTGACTCTTTTTACATGGAGCGTATATCTTTTATAAATTAAATATTATGTTGATGATAGTTCAGACAATTTATGTCTAATTTTGAGTTCACAAATCTACTCGATTTGTATCTTCTTCTTCTTCAAAACTCACATCTAACATTAGAAATAGAATAACTCATTTTAATCACATATGATTAAATACAAAAACAAAATGGTATTCGTATTATGAAATACAACTCTCTTTTATCATCACTTCTCACAATAATTAATTTATAATTGTCTCATCTCTGTCTGTCATTTAGAAAATAAAAACGTTGTTTGTGCGAATAGGTCAATTCTTTTGTCTACCCAACATTGTTCTTATATCAAGAATTTATGTACTATACATAAAATTTTTATATGTACATGAACCAACAAAGAGGGATAATTAGGCACAAATTAACATTAATTTCAATAATGTAAAGTTACATGAATATGACTGAATATATACATATATACATATATATATATATATATATATATATATATATGTATGTATATATTAGCATCTATACAAATTCAATGACTTCACATGATCCTTTTACTCTGATAGGATATGTTGAATTTTAATGCTCCATATTTCGTAATTATCATCTTTGTTAAGATTGGTAAATTCAAATACATAATAATTCCTTATAAACTATGTCAATATTCATTTCATATTATGTTCAGAATCGAAAGTTCATTAAGTTTTCAATCATCATGTGAATTCTAATATGTGGAAAATCTGTAATGATCCTTCCAATCATTACGTGTAAACCATTGGTGAAAGAAATTGCCTTAGAAAATTTTGGAGTATTGACTCAAAAATTTCAGGCTAGGTTAGTTTAGACAGAATCTGAGCGAGGTATGGCAAGGTCTAGGGAAATTCGAGAATAAAGTGAGAAAATATCTAAGTGTGGGTTAATTTTTCTATAGCTAAGATATTATTGAGTCCGTAAGAAATTTCAGAACTGAATTTAGGAAAACAGAACTCTCGATATCAAACTTGGCATGAAATTAAAGAATTAGTTTGAAACGTCAAGATTCGAAGGTATGTTATGAAATGAAGACTTTTGGGAAAACTTTCAATTTTTTGTCCTGTGCAAGTCGCGATAGCAGGATTAGTCGTGAATTTATGCAAAGATTTTTTCTAAACTATGCTTTATTTGGCAAATACCGTTTGGAAAGAGAAGGGGCAATCTATGGTGAATTTTATTCAATTTTCATCAGTTTAATCGACAAAGGTAAGTTAGTTACTCCCTATCTTGTATTGTGATTCATATGCCTTAGAATCCTTGTTGGGTGACTTTAGGGGCGGGCTTGACTTGAATTAATGGTGAAAAAATCCTGGTGTGGTGGGGATGATCATGGGAATGACCTGAGTTAAGGTTTGAGTTTAATCCGGGTATAACTAAGTCATTATTCATAGATTATGTTATTTTTAAAATTATTTTAGATGAAAAAAATGAGTCAGAATTCATAGCAAAAGAAAGACTTGGTTTGATAAAGCTTCCAAAGTTTGATTAAAGGTAAGTGATGGTTGTTTGCTTTCCTATTTATGATATGTGTGCTTGTCAACTGTCCGTTAGTATAGCATGCATGATATATGATTAGGGAAAGGAAAAATATGATTTGAAATGTTAAATGTTATTATCCGCATGCAATGAATGTGTTTACTTTGATGTACACGTGTGATTGTTATTCATTGTATTTTTGATTGTGATGTGTCATGATGGTTGTCTTGAGCACCACGTCTAGAAAAAAATATCCCCATGAATGGATCTCATACCATGCTTGGTATATACAAACGGTTAGCTCAGATACCACACATGATATGGGGATATCTATATATAGTTAGCTCGGATACCACACCGGTACTTATTAACAGTTAACATCAATACCACGCCTCGTACACTAATATTTTGTGTGGGTTCCATAAGAGAACCTGATTGGCTTGTTGTGCTGTGATTGTTCATATTTATTGTACATAACAACTCAAGGTAAGGACTTGGGAGTCCATACTATGTATAATTGTGATTATAATTGTATGTTATCTATTTTACTAAGTTGTGGTAGCCTGTTCATATTTCGTATAACTGGAACTTGTCGATGATTCTACCAGTATATTGTGATTGTGTACTGATATTGCACTTGCTCTTTTTTTGTTGTGTAGAAGGTATATCCAAGCGGCTGCTTCGAGACCTCAACCGTGAGATACACAATATCTAAATCCAAGGGTGAGCTACTTCTTTCAGCATGTCGTTGTCACGCCCCGAGCCTACACCATAGACAGGACTGGCACTCCAGAACCATTGATGGACCCAAGCGAACCGTTCTTACTAGTCAGCGGAAGACTTAAACACAATTAAATAGTCTCAAATGATGAACTCATGAAATAAACTTAGAATGTCTTAAAAGAACATTCAACTAGCCAAGAAGGCAACTCAAGTCTCAAAACATAAGCCAATAATAAAGTAGTGACAAATGAACTAACTGACTGACTATCTATGAAGCCTCTAATAACTGAGATGGATGTCGGGACAAGACCCACAACATCCTAATGAACTAAATACTGAAAGCAATAAAAGGGATCCTCCGGATGCAAGGAGGCTCACCAACAACTCTGGAGCTCAACAAGAATCAACGATGCGCTGGATGCTGATTCTGGTTACCTGTACAAGCATCATTAAAAGATGCAGGCCAAATGGCATCAGTACATTGAATGTACGAGCATGCGAGGGGAATACTAAAACAAGACATAATCTTGAAAAGGGAACTGAAAGAACAAACATTGCCTCAACTGAACTGAACTGAACTCATTTCAATATAAAACAATAATGTAAATGCAATATAAAGAAAAGCTTTTAAAACATGGATAACAACTCTGTGTATTTAGAAATATAATAGTAACTCTATGTGTATGCAAAGATACAATATAAACTCTGAAATGTATATAAAAATACAAAATATTATTGTGGGAGTTTCTCTAACCGACAACAATCACTTAAGAGCTATTGTGATGATACAACATTTTATCTCACGCTGCCTGGGCCGTTCTATACCTTGCCGAGGGTATAGAACCTGACTACTAAGTGGATCAACTAGTCTATGCTTAAAAGCACTAAGGAATCATCTAAAAAGTATGACCCTTTTCTACCCATGATGGCTACATGGTTTATGGGGGCTGGGAGTTATCTGAACTCTCCCTCATATCGGTGTTCAATACTACTCCCAAAATATAATACTAGCTCTTATATTTAAAAACATACTTCTTTCTGTGGTTTGAGATAATTGCTCAAAACTTAGCTCAAAGGCTATCTTGGAAATCAAAGTTTTCCCTCTTGCTTAATTGTGAAAGCATTTACTCTATTCTGAAAACTAGCTCAAAGGATCTTTGGAAATCTCAGTTTCCTTTCTTATTTAAATGTGAAAACATTTTAAAACTCTTTGGGATCTTTACTCTTTACTCAACTCAAAACTCAAGTCTTAAAACAAAGTTGAAACGTTTGTAAAAGACTTTGGAAGACTCTAAGAACTTCTCTTGACTTGACTCTTAACTTTGCTTAAATTGAATTATGGATTCAAGGATTGTGATTTGTGATAGGAAAGATCTCATGATGTTTAGGAGTATTTTTAGATAGTTAAACATGAGAAACGATCAAGAAATCACTATCTGGAAGCGACTCCGTGACGCAGAGATACATTTAAATATTTGGTCGCGAAATAAATTTTGAGGCAGAATGGTCTGTGATCACTTTGCGACATGGAGAACATTTTTCAAATCTTGAGGAATAGGTCCGTCGCGGACCTAGTACCTAGATTTGCCCGACTTGTTCCTTCTTCGTTTTCTAACCCCAATTCGCCTAAATTCAATTCTTTTTCTCAGTTCTTCTTTAGATTCAGATACCGAGCACATTTACACAAGAATCTAACTCAAAACAACTCTAAAAATCGACCTTAAACTCTCAAGAACTCCTCAATCTCATCCCAAATTCAAGAACGAAAGCAATTCAAGAATACAACTCAAGAACATCAAAGTCTCAATCTTTTAGGACGAAAATCGTACTGAGATAAACATGTTTGGCGCGTGGGTGAACGAACCCAATGCTATGTGAACTCACATACCTCGTAGGATTGAATCCTTGGCGAAACCCACACTCAATTCCTCAAGAAATCGACAAATCCTTGCTTCTTCTCCTCTTTTCTCCTCTTCTTTTCTCTTCTCTCAAACCCTAACTCTTTTTGATGAAGCGTAAACTGAACCAAATCAGTTTAGACCCCAAATTAATTACCAAAAACGAAATTAATTAATAGGGTAGTGAAAAGACCAAAGTACCCTTCTAAAATTCGGTTTTGACTTTCCTTAAATAGACAACCCAACTTTAAATGGGCATATCTCCCTCATACGAACTCAAAATCGCTCAAACTTGGTGGCGTTGGAAAGATAATTCAAAGATATTTTCTGCGGTATCTTGAAGCACACCTAACTCATCCAGAGATAGGAGTTATGGTCGTTTGAAGTTGACCCAAAACTCATACTTAGCTTAATTTTGTCAATCTTTTCAAATTTGATTATTTCCAAAAATGATTTCTTTCTAATTCCGAGTCTTTCTAGTAGCGGGGTGTTACAGTCGTGGATTCCTTTCATCTTCTTTTAGTTCATCTCTTCGGACATAGACTTTTTCAGGCTCATGATTTCTTTGATTTTGGGGTTGGATTCCCTTATTCTAGACAATTAGCATTTTGGTATACGACTTTCCGTTTCTAGGGGGTTATTTCTACAAATGTTGATGATAATTTATTGTGTTTTGTGCAAACTTGATTTTGAATTTATAAAATTTGTCTTTTAATTGAAAATTGATTCTATTTTAATTTTTTCTCACCGAGGATTACTGTGGGTGTCACTCACGACGGATCAGGATCATGACAAAGTCTAATATAATTAATTATCTAAGAAACACTTATATTAAATCATACAGATTACTAAAATAAGCATAAATTCTATAACAAATATAGAAACACTCAATAACAATAATTAACATAAATAATTAAATTATAAATACATACAAGTCATGTCATATATAAAAAATTATTGTACATATATTAAATACATGTTTGTCACTTTCTTTTTTTTCATTTGTACAAGAATAAATCTAATAAAATCTAGACGCAAGTTTGTAAGCCATAGATATCTGTTTTGAAATTGGATTCTTCCGAGTGACCTCCCACTCTTTTCACCCCATCTTGACTCATCACACTGAAAAATGCACAAGTCAACATACAGTGGTGTGACCCCAAATAGCAATATTGATTCCCAAATTAACATCATATACACAACTTATACAAAGAGCTCCTCTAGTGGTGTGATCACAATGTCATGAAGACAAAAAGTGGGGCAAATGAGTTAATTCAAAAAATGTGTGTGTAATATATATATAATTCAAAATATGCAACCACCTCTATGTACAGTTAGGGCAAATACAATTCCACTGCTCTTTATCCATGAAAGGATACTCCCTCTGATCTTTATTCTATTATTAGTGTGAATTTAGAGTCTTGTGTGATTAAAAAGTACAATCAAAATTTTAAGGCAAATTATATAAAGCAATGGTTAGATTTGCTATGTATGAAGCAAAATGTTGATCTGGCAAAAATTTTCATGTTCAGAAGATGAAGTTGCGGAAATGAGATGTTGAGATGGATGTGTGGGCATTTTAGGAGAGATAAAGTTAGAAATGAAGATTTTTGGAATAACGTAGCAACTGCCTTGTTGGTTGACAAGAGGCGAGAAGCGAGACTGAAATAGTTCAAACATGTGAGTAGGAGATGCATTGATGCCCCAATACAGATGTATGAGAGATTGGCTATGGAAGATTACAGATCTTGAAGAGGAAAAGGTAGACCGAAGAACTATGGAAAAGAGGTGACTAGACAATTATTCAATGCATGACTTTATATAGGTAGTTAAGAATTATCCCGCTCTTTCATCCATACTAGTAGTTGTAGAATTACTGAAGAAGTTCTTGTTATTCTATATCTATTATACTATTTAACATTTCTTGCACTGTGATTATCGTAGTATTATGTTGTAGTGATTGTCTCTTTTTAGTATGCTTTGGTATATGTTCATTATCATTTTATCTTGTTTTCTTCACTTCCTTCGTTTTGTTTTTGTTATTCTATATCTATTATATTATTTAATGTTTCTTGCACTGCGATTATCATAGTATTATGTTGTAGTGACTGTTTCGTTTTAGTATGCTTTGGTATACGTTCATTAGCATTTTATCTTGTCTTCTCACTTCCTTTGTTTTTGTTTTTTGAATTGTTTTTTGATGATTTTACTTGAGTCGTGGGTCTATCATAAAGATCCTATATACTTCTCAAGATAGTGGTAAAATCTACGTACATATTATCCTCTTCAAATTTTACTTGTAGGATTAAACTGGATATGTTTTTTTGTTGTTTTCACTTTTTAAATTTATTTCTAAAATGAGTGATTTTTAAATAAATCAAAAATATATTAATTTTTTCTTCAAAATTACTGCTATTTAATTAATATTGTTCTAATTCCTAAGAAATCTGTTCAATTTCTTTATAGTTTTGTATACATTTATCAAAGGGTTTTTCTTAGTAAATAACTCGCTTAATTAATACTTTCTCCTGTCCTATTTTAATTATTGCTTAGCTCAAAAAAATTATCTCAAAACAATTGTCATTTAATTTTAGGAATTTAAAATGAAAATTTGTAATTGTTTTCAAGTATACTCTTAATATTAATAGAGTGGTTTTTTTTAATACTACTTAATTTTCAAAAAGTATTTATCAAATAAGGGTAACTTAAGCTCAAAAAAATTATCTCAAAACAATTGTCATTTCATTTTAGGAATTTAAAATGAAAATTTGTAATTGTTTTCAAGTATACTCTTAATATTAATAGAGTGGTTCTTTTTAATACTACTTAATTTTCAAAAAGTATTTATCAAATAAGGGTAACTTAATTAATTATAGTTTTAAATTATTTCCCTAGTGAACGTAAAAATAAGTAAAACCATAGCTAAAATGAGACGATAAAGAATATTATTAAGTGACTTTTTAAATAGTATGCCAAATCTTTAAAAATCACTTTAAAGGAATGAAGTAGCTTACTTTTCATTCTTCTCTCTTTTAGACGTAGCATCATGATGTATATATGGGTCACCAAAAAAACTTTGGTCTTATTAATATGGGGGAGCAAAGACAATCTTATTTGATTTTGCTCTTGGACTCATTGTGATAAGATTAGTTGGTTATTAGATGGGAATAGGGGCAAGCGAGTGGGTCAAAATCTAATATGGATTGATCGAAAGTGAGTGAGATAAAAATTAATAAAATATTTGATTTGATTCATATGTTATATGAACAAAAATTGTTAAATCTAATGAATAACATGGAAATTCATACTATTCATTTCTTTTTATTATAAACAGAAATAAGTACTTTCATGTTACACGATTTATTTATATTTAATTCTTTATCTCATTTTAGGGTGTATTTGGTATGACGAAAAATATTTTCATGTTTTCTAGAAAAAAATTTAAGAAATGAGTGTCTTAAGTCAAGGTCGGGAGGTCAAAACTTGGGTTTAGGGTTGGATTTCAGGTCTGAACCTCTGTTCCAGATGGTGAGATTTAAGGAAATTTTGGATTTTTAAAAAAAAATATTATGATGAAAGAAAAATTAAAATTATTTTTTTCTTACTTATGTATGGAAGTCATTTTTCTTAAATTAGAGAAAAGTCAGCCGTTTTGAAAAACAAAAATTTCAAAATATTTAAGTCAATCAAATATGAAAAAATTGACCAAACACACTTTAAACTTTTTAAAGGTTCCTACACCCTTACATACTTTAAGGGAGAGAAAGGGCCCAAAACAGACCTTTATCTTTGAGCTAAGACTCAAAATCATTCTTATTTTTCCACAAGGAGCATTAATAGTCCCTCATGTTTGTAATATTGGTGCACTTTTGGTCCTCTTCCAAACTTTCATCTATTTATAGCGTTAATTTTGTTCACAATGTAGTGTGTGGAATGTTCAATCATCTTCCTCTATATTTAATAGAAACAATATTCTATGAGGAAAGATGATAAGGAAAGTGTTCTATTAAGAAACTGAATTTAGCTGTAAACTTCATCGCTAATTTGCTTGTAGCTAACTGAAATCGACTGTTGAATAGGAGTAACGATGAAATTTATTGTTTAGCTATAAATTTTGTCCGTCGCTAAATTTTTTTTTTTAGTCCAAACATCATTGTAGCTAATAAAATCAAGAATCTACTTTTATTTTTGGGATAAGGCACAAGTATCTCCTAGACTATGACCGAAATCCCAGAGACACACCTTAACTAAACTAAGGTCCTATTAAACAACCCCCCCCCCCCCCCCNTTATTTTTTTTGTAATTTTGTACACCTTTTGTCTTACATGGCACACTCCGTGACTCCACGCAATTGAGGCACGTGGGAGATATTTGGATGCCATGTAAGCCAAAAAGGTGCACAAAATTACAAAAAAAAATGGGTTCAGGGGGGTAATAGGACCTTAGTTTAGTTAAGGTATGTCTCTGGAATTTTGGTCATAGTCTAGGAGGTACTTGTACCTTTTTCCTTTATTTTTCAAACTAGATAGATAACGTTGCAAGGAAAGAATTTTGTACCGTTGCACATGAAATCTGACGTGATGAACCTTTCAATCACAAAAAGTAGAGACAAGTTTGGGGCAGACCAAAACTACACCAATACTATAAACATAAAGGACTAGTATGAAAAAAAAAATGACTTTAAGTATAAACACACAGATAAAAATTATTTTAAACCTTCAACCCTTCAAAGGAAAAACAATTGATAGATACTCATGTGTTATTCATATTTAATGATAGATAATATGAATTTATTCATATTTAATCAAGTTTTAAATAGTTAAATAATCAACCTATTTAAAATGAATTGAATCGGACGAATAATCATACATCATACCTATTTTACCACCCTTACATAACAAAAGTTTCAAAATTGGGTCCGCACCAAATCCAATCATGACCGACAAAAAAGTTTACTACACAATACACAATGAATTATACTCATGTGTTGAATATATTAAATGAAATGAGGTCACTCTTGATCGAAAACATTTATTAAATCAATAAATTCAATTTCTTAGGTTGAAAGGGTAAATAAAAAAATTAGAGGTAGAAAAAATAAGGATAATATTATGAAGCGAAGAATCGAACCTTCATTATTAAAGTGGGAATCTAAATAATCAATCAATTAAGCTATTAAGTTTTTCCAGTCCAATTCTCTGTCTAAAAGAGGAATAAATCCTACCATGACATTTAAATGAAATTTTGGAGGAAATCAAATATAGGGGTATCCAAGGAGTGTAAGCGGTCATCATAGAATTATTGACTCCATGTTAATTAGACACAGAAAAGAGAAGAGCAAGTGGCCATTTCCAACTTTAAGTCAAGGTCACAACACTTTTGTAATACCTACTATGCACTATCCATTTATAGAAACTCTTTCCTTATCTGGAGGGCCAGCTTAATAAGATTTGTGGTTTAATTCAAACCTTATAAAAAAATTGAATTATTTTTTAAAATTTATATATATAACTTGAATAACAATAATAATATTAATTTCACAAGTAAGGTCTGAAAAGGATATAATGTGTGCAGATTTTATAAAGTAAAAAAATGAAACAATGCAAATTTCAATGAATAAACATAATTAAAGTTAGAATAATAAAACCTAACTCTAGAGCCGTCAATATGGGCTAGGCCTGTTGGGCCGGCCGGGCCTAACCCGGGATTTAATAGGACTGGGCTAAAAATTTTGGAGCCCATTTAAAAAAAGGGTTTTTTAGCCCGGCNGAATAAACATAATTAAAGTTAGAATAATAAAACCTGACTCTAGAGCCGTCAATATGGGCTAGGCCTGTTGGGCCGGCCTGGCCTAACCCGGGATTTAATAGGACTGGGCTAAAAATTTTGGAGCCCATTTAAAAAAAGGGTTTTTTAGCCCGGCCTGAATAAGCCTGCTGATTTGTGGGGCTTAAGAAATATAGGTAGGGCCGGCCCGTGGACTAATATAAATTAATTAAAAATATATAATATAATATTAAAATTTAAAATTAAAGAGATCCAAACTCAAAATCTATTTAAAGTATTTTAGGAAATCACTAAGTATAGAAGTTGCATCCACCATGAAAATGTCCAAACACTTGTTGCTACTCGAAACTGGTTACATGGTTTTTCTCAAACTGGTAATATATTTTTGTGTACATTTAAATATTATAATTCTCAATTTAGTTATTTTTTAAAATTTAACTAATTGAAACCGCATATAAATTGCATATGAAAATGAAGATGTTAAGACAACCTTCCCACAATTTGATTAAGATATGCTTGATGAAGATGATCATGAAGTGTTAGATACGCCATAGGTTTCATGAAGTGTTAGATACGCCATAAGTTTCATGATTTTTTAAGGAGTTTATTTTTTACATTTTTATGGTTGGAATATTGTCATATTTTTTGTGTTTTATTGTGATCATTGCAAAACAGTTAGGTTAATATTTCTATTTAGATATTTATACTTTTACTTGAAAAAAACTTAATAAATATTATAAAGATAATTTTATTTGTGGATTTGATTAACAAGTAGTAACATTAACACCATGTAATATTGTTTTATCGATATCTATGATAATATTTTTAAATTATAATTTATAATTTAATTTAATAATTATAAAAAAATATATAACTTTTAAAAAAGTGGGATGGCCCGGCAAGCTTGTAGGCCCACGTACTTGTGGGTTGGGCTGACCGTTTTCTGGCCCACACCAAAAATGGGCTAGCCTAGCCTGGCCCGTAAAATGTCAAAGCCTGTATGGATTAGCCCGGATGGGGTGGACTAGCCTATATTGACAGCTCTACCTGACTCATACATAGATAACAATAGATTTTGCGATTGCAGAAAGTTTGACCATTTGGAAAATTTCAGAATATTCAATAATAGAAGAATAAAAAATGTAAAAGGGGAAACAAAAAAGGTAAATGTATGGATAATAATATGGGTTCATGTTAATTTGTCACAATATAAATAAGTTAACAAAACAATTATCCATATAAAACAACTTTTGCATATAGCAACACAAAAATCATATTTGTATGTTATAACTATAGTTTGCATAATTGCGCTTCATAGCAAATTTTATGTTTGTTATGGAGCTTTTGATTTGTATAATTCGCTAGATACATTCAATTTTATACAAATTGTTCAGTTTTGTATAAATTCATTTATACATTGTAATTTGTATAATAAGATCTGTATTTGTATAATTATAAGTGTATAGGACGAAAATATATGTATTTGTATTTGTATATACACGTTTCTCTCGCTTTATGCAAACACAAATGCATTTTATACATTTGTATGGGTAATTGTATACCGAAAATGGCTAATTGTATACCCAACTAGATGGCAAAAAATGGGTTGTTTGCTGCGAATTACAAATAAAATAAACTATGGCTATAACATTTATTTTGAACTAATAATTTGCTATTTCATGCGATTTTCTCAAAAAAATAATACTACAATTATCTATAAAGCTAGAGTATTTGATTTCTCAATTTTTACACAATGCCCACATTAAATAATTTAATGTAATTATATAAAATTCTTTTCAAATTTAACTATAAATAAATTTTTTTAACAAGGCACTAATTAAACTAAGTACTTTTCCTTTCCTACTGTTTATTATCAAAATAGGAGCAAGTTAATGCTAATCTGATCATGTGATCTGAGAAAAAATAGGACAGACAAGAAAATGTTCAACATGTGTACTTCACTTGGCTTGTTGTACAAAACTGTTGGGAAAAAATCATAGAAACAGAAAGGTGATATATAGTCTTGACTCTTGATAGTATCATCACCGTCTTTATATGAGTTGCTCGGACTCTCCAAAAATGTTATCGTATTCGTGTCAGATCCTACAAAAATGCACTACTTTTTGAAAGATCCAACACGCACTTGTTGACATTTTTAAGAGTCCGAGCAACATAGATCTTTACTACTACAGAAATTGGATTTATTCTCCTTCAAATTTTAACTTACGAAAATGAGTAAAAAATAACATTATCAAATAGCTCAAATCTCTTTTGAATAAATCAAGATTTTAATCATAACTTCAAAATGACATTCAATCATTAATTTGTCAAGAAAATTCAACAAATCACGAAATCTTTTATCAGTTTTGAAGCTTTTAAAAATCCTAACGATGAAATTTTAATTTTTTTCACTTTGATTGACCTGACAATATTCAAATCTGTAATGAGATATATTAATATTTTCTAAACATCAAAAATTTAAAATCATAACACATAATAAAGAATTCATACTATTGCTTCTTCTTTGTAAGCATTTCAAATTATATACAAAATGAATTAAATAAAGTAATATCTGAAAATATGAGCTAATTTTGTCATTAACTTATTCTATTTGCCATTTACAAAGAGAAGAGAAGATTAAATCAAGAGAACATGACTGGTGCATGAAGGTCTTTTAGGATTACGTTAGTGTTAAGCCAAGAAAAAAATTAGATCCTGCCCTAAGAAAGGGGAGCTATCTCATAAATCACAATTCAAGTATATTCCTATAACATTATTAAACGATTTTTAATTTCTATTATATACTAATGATAATATCATCATGAATACAATTATAAGCATATTTTTTCCTCATGAGGACGTATTTTTTTGGGGGAAAACTATCTTATTAGACATACATCCTTACCATATGTACTAATCTTATATATACTTTCAAATAATTACGTATTTTACCACTAATTAAGAGTTTCCTATCCTATATTGAGGAAGATACACACATATATATCGAGATAGAGATAGTCATGTATCTCAGATACATGCAAATAAATCACACTAGAATACACACTAGATATATACATGTATCTGTATTTATCTAATGTGATTCAGATGTATCTGGAATACAAGATACATAGGAGAGTGACGAGCAACATAGGAGGAAGGCAAGCGAGATTTGTCTATATATACCAGATACATGTGAATTCACTTGTATACAGTGTATCTAGAACAAATTGTACCTAATTTTGACCTCATGTATCCCGAGATACATGTATCTAAATGCACCAATCGTCTATAAAAAAATAAAAATAAACCTTTAATTTGGTATAGTTTATTCATGCGGTTTGTGGAGTTAGGTTTCCATTCCCTTTCAACATCATTTTTATATATTTAAATAATAAATGAGCTGAGGCTAAGAAATAAATATATACATGTTCAAGGTACAGTAATTTTATTTTATTAGGATGAGGAGTGCATGTTGCGCCAAGACATGCATTACATAGGTGATATATAGGTGTATTGGAAATGTTAAAATGATTTTCTTTCCAAATTAGGAATAGTCGTTAATTCATGAATAGAGTGAGAGAAAAAAAAAGAAGAGGATAAACAGTTATCATGATGGAAGAATGATTTGACTAGACACAAAAGTACTTCACAAATGGTTCACTTGTACTTATGTAAGTTGTACACATAGTTTCCCACATGTTATGGTCGGAAATTGATCATGTAAAGACAATTGAACAAATTAAAAGAGAAAATATGAATATGATCCTCCACAATCCTAGAGGCCAGAAGATCCAAATGGTACGTAGCAACAATCAGCAGGCCCTAGCAATAATACTACTCTATATATGAGAAGCTGTAAGTTCAAAGCTAAGATGGACCATCATGTAGGGGCCTTAATTCATTATATTGACTTGATTTTTGGTTTCACCAGCCAAGTGAAAAGCAACCATATATATGACATTTCACACGCTCACACATGCTCATGAAAATTAGATAAAAAATCGTGAAGGTGAATAATACTTGTATTATATGTTTTCAAGGTTATTTGGACATTTAATTTATATATACGAGGGGAGAACGAAGTAGTTTAAAACAAATTAGAATTCTTTAAGGGAAGATAGAAATAAAATATCAAATTAAGCCACAATATAACGCTAAGACACCAACAAACATAAATCAATTCCATTATTAAAAGAAATATATCTAAACATCATTTGAGGTATATAGCCATACATCATAAATAAGATATCATAAAATCAAGTGTGAAAAATATTAGGATAGGTATATGCACAAAAAGTGCAATAAGTATAGTATAAGGTCATAAATCCAGAAGTATCATCAGACGATCCAGACAAATAAATCAACTTGTGTATATTATTGTAAATTATGCATAAATATAACATATGAAATAATAATATTCGTAGATAAGAGAGTCAATAAATCAAATGCATATGGTATTAACTCTCTCCGACTTGCCTCATAACGAGTGCTCTCAACACGAGAACGAGCACATTACTTGAGATGCCTAGAGCAGCGACTCTAGGGGTTTGAATCCAAAGGTGTATCCAGGATTTCGGCAAGATAGGTGTATGATTACGAAAAAATGCATTTTAAATATAAATTTTATTGGTTTGACTTTTAGGTTCTTAATATGAACCATTAAATTTTAAAAATTATAGGTCCAAAATAAATAATACTAATAGTTTTAAATTTTAATATACACATTTGATTTAGTTATATAAAGATTTTACAGTGCTAAAAAATTTAGGAACTTTCAATGTAACACTTAAAATTTTCGAAAGATTAAAGAAAAAAACCAAAAGGAAAATTAGTTAGAACGTCAAAAGTGTAAACCGATAACCACTTGGAGAGGTGTTACTCAAAAGGACAAGATAGATATAAGACTTAAATTTTTATCCTCACTTAGAGAAGTGCAACCAATCATTATCGTATTATTATATGATACTTTAAACGCGGGTTCACACATCTATATTTAAATATTTTTAAAAAAATATAACACTATTATATATGATCTAAAGAGGAAAGCATGGATTTACGTGAACCCACGGCACCCCTCTAGATTGGCCTCTGGTTGAATCCATGCATACACTACTATAAAAAGAGATAGTAAAAAAACCGACCTCTGAGCTCAGGGAAGTCGATAATATTTCAGAAGTCAATTTTTTATTTATTTACTGTTAACATATCCGATATACAGAGGTAGATTATTTTAGTGTTAAACATGGATAAATATAATCGGCATCCGAAAGTTTGTTTCTTTAAAAATAAAGAACTGACGTTGATTTTATTGCGAAAAGATAGATTTGAAGAGTATAAATAAAAGTATTTATTTTCTTAAACTAATAAGCAGTAATGGTCTAGTGATAAAAATATATCATGTCATGGTAAATATGCATTTTAAAAAGGAAAAATTACGTAATTAGGCAAATATATAATATTTACAATATACCATTGTAGTTTGAAAGACTTACACTTTGTACCTATAGTTAAAATTTTGTTATTATTCTCACTCTCCTCTCTTTCTCTGCAATCTCGCTCGCATCTCTCCTCTTTCTGTCATCTCTCTCTCGACTTTCTCCTCTTCCTACTTGATGTATCTCTCTCTCATCTATTTTTGCCTCACTCTCTCTCTCTCAATACAAATACAAATATAACAATTAATTATGCAAATACAAATGTTAACAATCAATTATACAAATACATATTATAAGAATCAACTATACAAATATAGATGATAAGTGTCAACTATACAGATCCTCTTCAGTGATACAAAATACAAATGCATATGTATTCAGTGATACAACATT
The DNA here is from genome assembly GCF_019186545.1 of Solanum stenotomum. NCBI lineage: Eukaryota > Viridiplantae > Streptophyta > Magnoliopsida > Solanales > Solanaceae > Solanum > Solanum stenotomum. The sequence continues at coordinate 22,849,870 of NC_064289.1, read as the reverse complement.
GATACAAAAGATAACAATCAATTACACAAATACAAATGTTGAATTTGATAAAACATCAATACAATTGTATTCAAATATAAATTGTATTCGTTAATGCAATTTATACAACATTGATACAAGTGATAACAATCAATTATACAAATAAAAATATTGATCTTGATACAATATTGATACAATTATATTCGCTGATATAATTTATTCATTGATGCAAATTGTATTCGGATACAAATTATATTTGTTAATTCAATTGTATTCATTGATACATATACATACTATATATATACACACACATTATCCAACAAATATACAAATACAATCATTGATACATAGACATACTAGTTGCATATATACAAATATCCAATAGATATACTAAAATAATTCGCCTCTCTCCTCTCTATGCCCTCTCTCTCCCACTCGCATCTCTCTTCCTTTCCCAATCTTGTTCACCTTACTCCTCTTCTAACATGTAGTTATGATTCGTAATTAAGCAAACTATAGCTACTTTGTCTCATTATATTTCAAGTCTTTGCTATTTTTGAATGTTCCTCTTCCTTTTTTTAAAAAAAAAAAGATTGGGCCTAGGAACACATTTTATTTATTGAAGTAGGAAAAACTACATAATTACACATATTTCACTACCCTGTGTACTATTATACCTATACTTTCAAAATATTATGTATTTTACCACTAATTAAGAGTTTTCTATCATATATTGAGGAAGTTACACTTAGATACATGTATTTTTGCTACCAGTTTCATTAAAATAGGGAGAGAGGCAAGCGAGATTCATTATGTATGCTAGAAACATGAAAATCATACTAGATACATGTATCTATATGTATCTGGTGTGATTCACATGTATCTGGAATACCAGATACATAGGAGAGTGGCGAGCGAAATGGGAGAGAGGCGAACGAGATTTGTCATGTATCCTAGATACATATTAATCCACTTTAATATAATGTATCTAGAACAAAATTACAGATAATTTTAACCTCGTTTATCCTCCAATACATGTATCTGGACGTATTAGCTTCTAAATTTATAGGATTTATGTAAATTCTCCTCGAAAGTAAGAATAGCAAATGTCTGACAAGCCCAAAAGAGTCTGCCCAATCCAAAAATAAATCTATTCAATTCAAATTAAAACAAAGGGATAATTACATCAACAGGCCCTTCGGTCAATTTAATTATACCAAATTATGGTCAATCTTCTTCACCTTGGCTGTCATCGTCTTCTTCTGTTTTGGCTACTTCTTCTTCCAATTCTTCTTCTTTTTTCTTTCAGTTTTTTTCTTCCACTTCTTCTTCTTCTTGCAGTTTTTTCTTCCGGTTTTTTCTTCTTTTAAAATTTGTTGTACCATAAATCTGAATCGTTTCAAGTGAATTATATATCATAAGATTCAAAATATCGAGAGGATTTTATATCTAAATTATTGGGCTGTTCATAAATGATTTTGAGTTGATCGAAATTGAATAGTTGGTGTATATTTCATATATACTCACTGTATATTTCATGCATAGTTAAGTTATATTCAGTTTTTTGAGTGTATCATAATGTATCGTCAGTGTATATCTCATGTATAGTAAGCTACATTATATAATTAGTGTATACTTTTATGACTTTTGGCAAGTTCTATGACTTTTGGCAAGCTATATTATTTGATAAGTGTGTACTTTCTATAATTTTTGGCTATTTTTATATAAATAAAGTATGGCTATATTTGTTATAAATTAGTTACTTCATTGAAAATTTACATAAATATACTATATTAAGAAACATTTACCATTTATAGCAATAACATTTTTTTTCACTTGATCACTTTTAATTCATTTATAATACAGTTTTAATACGTATTACAAAGAACAATTTATAAAACACATATAATACAAGTTTTATTGATGAATAATACATTTATCACACATTTTAATACAATGTATCAGTTTTTTATCAAACGAACATAATATATTTAAAACAATTATAACACATATATATTGCATACATAATTCACTTTTAATTAGGGGTGTGCAAAAACTAAACCGAAAAAACGTTATTGGGTTATTGGGTTTTTAATGGATTTATAAAAAAAATGTTATTAGGTTATTGGTTTGGTCTCAATTTTTATTGTTGGGTTATTGGGTAAACCGATAACTCAATAAGACGGTAATAATTTATTACTTTAGGCTTTCTAAATTAAATATTAATAATTTAATATATAACTAGACACTACAACTATATCAAATTATTAGTACTCTACCCACTTCACACTATGCTACTTTACTAGTCTTTATTGTTTACTCAAAATCTAAAGACTAAAGTAAGGGTTCACAATTGTAGCTATTTGATTTTAGTTTTAGTTTTAGTCTTGTTGGACTATTTGATTTTAGTTTTAGTTTGAATTATAGGTTATGACTTTTGCAAGTTTGTACTGTAATTTGATTAACATCAGAAATTTCATACTATGTTTTGGTGGTGACATGTAATTATAGCCTTTGTACTATATTTTTTTCTTATTGATGCAATTTCTCATTATCTTTCTTGTTTCACTATATCAAAGCATTTAGAGAAGTGAGAAGTCATATAATATTTTACGAACATTTTCTTACTGGGTAAACCGAAAACCGATAACAACCAAAAATCGATAAACCGAAAATCGATAAAAAAAAATATCTTATTGATTTGTTATTGGGTTAGCATATTTAAAAATGAAAATTGATAAACCGAATCGGTTATAAATAAAACCAAACCAAACCAAACCGACAGATGTACACCCTTACTTTTAATACATATTGCAGATTTATCATAATATTGCTATGTACTGCTATAAATGCTAATAAATAAAAACGTATCGCTAGAATCAGTAATTATTTATTAAAAGATACCCATCCAAGTAATTTTTTGTTACTTTATTGTATTTATTTGAAATTACCCTTAAAACAAATTTCATCTTCACTTTGTTGTCGGATCTTCATATCCCTTTTTAGAAAACAAGGTTTCCATCTCATCCATTTCACCTTTGCCGAGTTTCTCTTCCAGTTCTGTTGATTGTTGTGTCCAAACGCACACACGATCTTATAAGTAATTCAAATTTTGAAGTTCAGATGTTGTATCCAATTAGACAAGTAAATTAACTATTTACTAACTTAAACTAGTGTTAATTATTTATTCAAGTACTAAAATCTCAAGGTTATTTATTATGATTAACTAATACTAAAATAAAAAGAGGCTTGCTAATGAATAATTAACACGACGAAGAGATATATTTTTACATTATCGATGCGATGAGATCGATCTAGGGTCATGGATTTACTAGCAATCGATTTGAGTAATCACTTGAACTCACTTTGATTTTTTTTTTATTGGGTTGATATCACTTATTGAGCCTTTTTCTGACAACTCTAAAATTACTGGACTATTCCTAATGCCTACATTTCTGTGGAAGTGCCGATAGATTTTTATATGTATCAACTAAGTAAGGCTAAATGGTATATTTCTATTTTAGTAGTGTATCGTTCCCCTTTCTCTATAAGGGTCATAAACAAGCCCTTCACTTTGTTTTATTACACTCAGAATTCACTCTTTCAAGCCTAATTAACGAGCCACAAATAGTTGTATTAATAGTTGGCCAAATAATCAAAACAGTTAAGATAAAAAGAAAAAGTAGTAAATAACCAAACAGTCGTAGCACGACCATAATAATCTTAACAAGTCAATTCTTTTTATAATTATGCGGTTACCATTTGTTTTTTGAAGCATCTCCTTCCTTTACATCAAAAGCTCTCGAAAGAGATGCGAATGAAACTATATCGTTTAGATCAGTTTCTTTTTCTATGGATGAACCTACTATTTAATAAATAAAATCCTTTCAATTCCAAAGCAAAAAAATAATAATTATGTGGTTACCATAACCCTACACATTTTGCAGTTGATCTATTTAACTTGAACCATTATGAGAGCTTGTCTTGGTGTCTAACTCAGTTCCCACAAAGATGGTGTTCCTTGCTTTTCAAATCCTGTAATTCAGAGCTACAACTACAGCCACTACCAGTTCCCTACATACCCTTGAAAAAATCCTACCAGTCTTCATATGGTTAATCCATCCAAATATTGTCAGCCTTCTGAGCTATGTTCCAAACATATTTGACAATTGCATGTTCATTACATTATACATGTATAGTTTGTGATCCCTAGCCTCCTTCTCACTTTAATCTGCACACCAATTTCCATGCCACAAGAGGTAGTTTAGTAGTGCTGTTCACTGTCCCATCCCAAAGAAAATGATACTCACTTTTTTTTTTAGTCAGCATAAAATAAAATAGAATGACACATTTTCATATTTAGTAGCAATTCAACTATTTTATCCTTAATGAAATAATTTATAGTCACACAAACATTTAGACAAGTCAAACTAATTCATATAAAATGAGACAAATGGAGTATTAATCCTTTTGAGACCAAGTCAAAGCTATATTGGTGTGTCTGCATGATAAATTTAAGGTACCAATGTTATCACAGTGCTATTCAAGGCGCAAAAACATCTGCCCAGTATTGAAAAAGTTCCATTACCTCTACTTTATAAGTTCTTCATTCCTTTACAAAAGGCCAACAATCCTTGATGAATTGAAGAATACATAATTTACTCTATTATGCAATAAATTAGGCTTCTTTACAACCTTTGTTCATAGAAATAATATAGATACATTTATTCACGTACCTAGAAGCTGATGAGATGTTGCACTCATATCTTATTTGTTGACTTTGCATGCCCTTATACTCTATATTAATGCATGCTCAATGTATAACTAACTTGGAAGAGTCTCCACAAATATTTCTACGACCAACCAATGTCTGGAAGGCCAATATTCAAATCAGTCTCCATCCTGCTACACTTATCCTTTTCTGTCAGTTGGGCTGGTCGTGTTAGCTCAACCGGTAGTTCTAATGCTGCTGGCCTTACTCCTCCACACTAGCAACATCATGATTTTATAAGAATTGTCAACAAAAACACATGTAGCTGAAGAGTTTATGTTTGATGGTGAAAGAAATATTTACATAATAACTCGTCTTCAATGTGGAGAATCAACCCGTCCCCAACAAGGTGAAAGTTCAAGTACTTAACCAATTGAGTTACTAAGATTCCCACATAATAAGTCGTTGATAAAGTAAATCTCGATGTTAACTATCAAGATTATGATAACAGATTGATTATGTATCACAATTTTCATCACTACATGGAAGGCTTTCTTGTAAATATATTGACAAGACCAAGGATAAATTGTACTCTCTCCGTTTTAAAAAGAGTGGCCTAGTTTGACTTGATACGAAGTTTAAGAAAAATAAAAGACTTTTAAATCTTATGGTCCTAAATTAAAGTTATGTCAAATGTACTAAATTGCCTTTTAATCTTGTGGCCTCAAAAATTTCACGTGGAAAACTGAAATTAAAATGTTACCAATAAAAGGAAATAGGTCATTTTTTTTAAACAGACTAAAAAGGAAAGGAGGTCATTCTTTTTGAAACAGAGGAAATAGTAATTTATCTTCTATAACTTGTTTAAAATTTACTTGTAGCGTAAAAAGTCTTTACATGCACGGATAGTGTATACAATAATTTTTTATTTATTGGATCTAAATTTCTTTAGCAAAATTGTCAGTCATGGTTGCACAGTTTACTCTTAACGCTTGAACTTGCAAACTAGTGATTTTGCGTGTTGAAATGATATGCTGCTCGAACTCTTTAAAAATATTATTATATCGATCAAATCCTTTAAAAAAGGCACTTTTCAAGGATCCAACAGACCCATGCATCGACATTTGAAGAAGTCCCAGCAACATTTTCAATATGTGGATACTAGTTAGGGGAAAGAGGAAATATTGAACGGGTAACTACATGAGTCGTCCTATAAACATAAGCTTCCACTTGACAAGGTGATATGTTATTCCTCTGTTTGTTTTAATTTGTTTGTTAGAATATGCTTTGACACGAAATTTAAGAAAGTAAAGAAAACTTTTGAATCTACGGTGCTAAACTAAAAATATGTAGGATGTACTAAAATGCTTTTTAATCTTGTAGTCTTAAACATGTCAAAGTTGAAACTAAAAAGTTGTCAAAAAATTGAAAAAGACATTCCTTTTGAAACAAACTATAGAAAAAAAGTAAGACACAAATTAAAATAGATAGTATTATTATTAATTCAAATAAAAAAGGAAGATTTATGGGAGAGTTCACCTTTTCAGATAACCTTGCATTTTCTTCACGCAATAGTCTCTCCTGCACAAGAGGAAAACAAAAGGGTGTTTGCTAATTCAGTGAAATTAAATTAGCAAGTACTAGTAAAATTGCATTGAAGTTGTATCATCATACCCTTTCTTTTAGCCATTGTATTTCGTCCTTGAATAATTGAGACTAGAAAATGACCAACATAAGAATTGGTTAACCAATGAAGTCAAATCATGTAAACATGTTAAGCTGAATTGCATATTAATTACTTTATCTGTCTCAATTTATATGATTCACTGTTCTTTTAAGTCAATCTCAATAAAGAATAACACATATCTATATTTTGTAACACTTTTAAACACAAATTTCTCTTTTTTTAAAAAAACTGACACTAGAAAATGACCAACATAAGAATTGGTTAACCAATGAAGTCAAATCATGTAAACACATGTTAAGCTGAATTGCATATTAATTACTTCATCTGTTTCAATTTATATGATTCACCATTCTTTAAGTCAATCTCAATTAAGAATAACACATATCTATATTTAGTAACACTTTTAAACACAAATTTCAAAATTCTTTTTTTCTTTTAAACTGTTTAAACTGCATGTCAAGTCAAACTATATGACGATGAGAGTAATACCTTTCTCGCCCTGATGATCTTCAAGCTTCTCTCCAGCTGGTTGTCGATCTCTTGAAGTTCATTCATTGAACATGATCCAATGCCTTGCCCCAAAATCTTCCTAAGCATTGAAATTCAATAGGCCAAGAAATTGTTTAAAAAGAGACTACATTCAAACTGAAAAACTTAACTGCTGAGACTGACTACAATACCGTCTGGAAATTTCAAGGATCTCTATCTTCTTTGCAATGTTTGCTGTTTCTTCCTTCAATTGCTGCAAATCATGAAATAAATTATGGAACAAAACCAACAACAGATGATGAGGTGCAACAATGAGGAATTTAAACCATAAATTTCATGACATTATTCCAGATGTTAACAAATGACTTCTACGAACTGTATATCAGTATATTTAGACAAAAGCCCAGATCACCAATATGGATTAATATCTTGCACTAGGCAATTCCAGTTGAATCATCATTATTTGCCAAGAATAGTAAAGATAAGATATTTCGGTGTAACTCAATTGTAAAAACGGGCTCATAAGAAGAGAATAGTCCAAGATCATATAAGGAGTTCATGTTCTCATCCCACAAATGGTGGGGACTCCACAATATAAGACAGGAACCCAACATTAGAAACAATGAATTAGGATGACCTGATTCTACTACTCTGTAAAGAAATGAATCTTGCGTCTAATTCAACCTCAAAAACTAACTCATAGGTGAGCTAAGTTGCTCGAACTCTTTACTTTTGATGCCGCACCCGTATTGACACAACATGAGTGTGGGATCCGTGTCCAATTTGGTCAACTGATGGGATATGACATAAGTATCCCCTAGACTGTGACCGAAATTTCAGAGACACACCTTAGCTAAACTAAGGTCCTATTACCCCCTGAACTCATTTTTTATATTATTTTGTACACCTTTTGGCTTATGTGCTACATTCCGTGACTCAGCGTGTGGGAGATATTTGGATGCCGCGTAAGCCGAAAAGGTGTACAAAATTATAAAAAAAATGGGTTCAGGGGGTAATAAGACCTTAGTTTAGTTAAGGTGTGTCTCTGTGATTTCAATAATAGTCTAGGGGGGTATTTGTACCTTTTTTCTATGATTCTTGGTACTTTGACCATAATCGATGGGGGTAAGTGTGGACAGTTTTAATGATTGTCTATAATCAATACAAAAGTTAATGTGAAATTGAAGAAAGTGAAATACCTTTTATAAAGAAATTTCTATGTCACTCCTTTTCCAAATCTCCTTCTAGGATTCTCCCATAATATCTCATAATTTAGGTTTTCTAACTCTATTTATAGATATTTTAATTATTTTTAGGCGAATCCCCACTTTCGTATCCCTACATGGATCCATATCTCATAATCTTAAAAATTAAATCATGAAGGATCCAACATCTAGATCCGCACCCGTATCAAACACCCACACTCGAGTCCAAACAACTTCATAGGTAAGTATTGTTCAAATCTTATAAGGAATCCTAAAGTTCTTGTCATTCACCGATATGAGATTAATTCCAATCATCACCCCCGCTCACACCCAAATCCAAGCAGTTGGATTTTCACTATTTGGTTTGGTGTGTACATTCATGGACTAAAGAATTTTCTACTCCTAGCTATAATTGCTCTGGACCTTCGGCCTATATAAAATTAATTCAGCTCTGATACCATGTCAAATCAATCAGTAAAGAAATGAATCTTGGGTTTAACTCAATCTTAAAAAAACTAGCTTATAGGGTGAGCATTGTTCAAATTCATATAAGAAGACTAATTACTCATTCTATATCCGATGTGAAACTCTTAAAACTCCCTTGCACACTCAGGTCTCGTTAAGTGGAGCATGAGCAATACAATATGAGGCCCCAACATCGGTGAATCAACAATTGAAACGGGTCTGACTTTACTATCATGTAAAGAAATGAAGGTCTAACTCAATCTCAAAAGCAAACTCATGAAGAAAGTGTTGTCATAGTCAATATAAGTAAACTATCAGTCTAATCAATGTGAGGCTTTAACCCACTCTAACAACCCTTTCATGTCCAGACCCAATCGGAGCGTGGACAATTGGGAGCCCAAATCGAAATGGACTTAGCTATGATACCATGTAAAATATATGACATTTGAGTTTAACTCAACCACAAATCTAGCTCATGAGGGGAGTATTTCCCAAGATAATATAAGGAATACATGTTCTCATACGACAAATGATGTGGATGTCCAACACCACAATCATCACCACCCCCCACCCCACCCCCACCACCCACACATTTAGATGATGTGGACATTTGGAGCGTGGATAATATAAGATGGGGATTAAACATCATAAACAATAAATTTGAATAGGCCTGACCCTGATACTTAAAGAAATAGATCATAGTACTACCTCAACCCCAAAATTAACTAATAAGTTGGAGATTGTCCAAGTTCATATAAGAAAGAAAGTTACTCATGTGAGGCTTGTTGGAGATTTTAAGATGTCAATGAAAAATGTATCTTTAGATTCCACCAAAAAAACACATTTTAGATTGCATCTCTGTCTCACCTTTTCATTCTCTGTAACTTTAATTTAGTGGTTTTGCCTCAGATTTTAGGGACTAATATACAACAAATACTCTTCTTCTTACCATCATTTATATATCAGTTTAAAAATAAAATAATGTTATATTGTGTGATTTGCTTTATTTGTTGAGTTTATCGGAGTCCTATAATTTATGTTGCCGCTATTCTATAAATGTTTTTTCGTTTTATCCTGGAAAGATATAGCCCAAATCTCAACAACAGTGAAGGGGTCACTACGACAAAAACAATTTTTAGCTGTAATAAAGAGACACATTAATAAAGAGTGTTAAATTCTTTATCGGCGGCATTAGTTAAGTGTCATTAGATTCAATGTCGCTAAAGGATTTAGGGACATACAAAGAGTGTTAATTGCCGCTAAAAATACATATTTAGCGGTAATTAAGCTATTGTCATTAATTAATTATCGCTAAAAATCATTTTTGATGTAAGTTACCATTTCTTTATGGACACATAAACAACTTGTTGACTTGGAATAAGTTTGTACTTTTAACTACCTTTCTATTTAATTGTTTTTCTGTTTATAAAAACAACCACTGGTTTATATAATTAGTATCCGAAACATAAATAATATACAACTCTTAACAAGAACACCCGAGAGAAATGTGATGCCTATCTTCTCCAAAAAAAATTGGGATATTGGGCAATGGGCATTCCCAAATATCAACATAATCCTATAGATCACTATGAGCCTACAGGATTTACAAGTTGTACCAGCTTCAAGGAGAGTTAAACTATTCTTCAGGAAGAAATACTAAGCAAAAGGATAAGAATATTACGACTGTACGAAATCATCATACGTTAGGGCAGAACTTTTCTTCTTTCAAATCCTGAAATTCTGCTCTTTCCATTTGTGCGTATTCAAAAGTCCTCTAGTCTACGATTGTTTGGGGTTTACGATTTTCCTTCCATTCTTTACTCTTTACATACTTGTATATATATAATTATATATACATGTATTGTTCAATGATGAAATACACAAAATTCTTTCATTCCTTTCTTTAAAGTAAAAATAAAAATACATTGTAAATATAGTGGACAAGTAAAAACGAACAAAGGAAATAGTAATGGAGATTGGCCGGGTAGTTGGTTATATTAGGCTAACCATAGTAATATAATCAGTACTTAGGTCACCATACAATTCCACATGTCATTTTCTTATTGGCTGATTAAATAACTAACTACTAGCATAGCAAGTACTGGTGTCCGGTGTCCACTTACTACTTTACCAACTTCACATATCTACACTCTTCCTCAAGTTGAGAATGAAAAATGTCCAAGACAGTCAAGGATCTATGGAAAGAACTTGAGCACAGATTTGGCCAGTCCAATGGAGCACAACTCTATCACCTGCGAAAGGAGTTGAGTGACTTGGTGCAGGATTCAAATGACATTGTTGGCTATTTCACAAAAATCAAAAGTCTCTGGGACGAGCTTGATTCTTTGAACAGTTCTGTCAATTGCTTATGTGACTGCTAATGTGGTGGAAAAGGAAAAATGGCTAAGTCTATTCAAGATGAGAGATTGATCCAATTTCTTATGGGTTTGAATGATGTCTATGCTTCTAGAAAGAGTAACATATTGATGCTCTCACATTTACCCTCTGTGAATCATGCTTACTCACTCTTAATGCAAGATGAAAAACAAAGGGAGGTGTATATGAGCACACAATATCTAGGAAACTCTATTTCTTTCTTGGCCACAAATCAGAACACTCTTGGTCAAAGATCTGGATATTATGAGTCTAAGGGAAAGAAAACCAATATTATTTGTTCTCGATGTAAGAAACCTAGGCATTATGTGGATAAATGCTATAAGATAATAGGTTTTCCAAGTGATTTCAAGTTTACTAAGACAAAGAGGTTTCAGGGAAGTCTGAAGAGCAATACTGCTTTCATAGAAGGAACACAATGACAAAGTAGAGCACATTTTAATAAAGAAGGACAGGGACAACATTTCACCCAGGATTAATATTCACAACTTATTTATATGCTTCAGAATGTGAGGGTGAATCAATCAGAAGGTTCAACTGATGATGCTTCAGTCAATGCAGTGACTTGTGTTGGTAAGGTTTTCAATAAAACACCTCATAAAGTTATTGATTTCAACCAAAGAACCTGGATATTGGATTCAGGTGCTATTCAACATATGTGTTTTAATTCAAAGATCTTCTTAGAACTTAATACTCTTAAGACTCGTGTATTTGTCGATCTTCCTAATTCTCATAGGGTCAAGATTACTCAAGTTGGAAATGTCCCTTTACATACTAAACTCATTTTGAAAAATGTCTTATTTGTGCCATGTTTCAAATATAACCTCATTTCAGTCTACAAGTTGTGTAAACAGTTAAGTTGCTTACTCATTTTTTCCTCTTTTGGTTGTTTTTTGCAGGGCCCTTCAACGAAGAGGCCTCTAGCATTTGGTAAAGCAAAAGCAGGGCTATATCTCCTAGAGTCAAGTTTCCAGTACCTTAAGAGTTTCATCAGCACATCAGTTAATTTGTGCAATCAAGAAAAATCTAGATGTCTTTCTGTTTCAAGCACTTTTTCAATTCTTGTAAAGAATGATTCTGATGTAAGGCTGTGGCACCATAGATTCGGGCATATGTCATTTCAATCAATAAAGAATATTTGATCAGTTCTTGTTTCTCCTCTTCATTTTAATTCTAATTGCAATATATGTCCCTTAGCTAGACAATTCAAGTTACCTTTTCAATCTAGTAATATCAGTTCTAAGAAGATCTTTGAATTAATCCATATTGATACTTGGGGGCAATACAAAACTTTCTCTCATGATGGATACAAATATTTTTTAACTATAGTGGATGACTATAGTAGAGCAACTTGCACTCATCTTCTAAAAACAAAAGGCAATGCTTTCATTGTCTTAAAGTATTTTCTGGTGATGGTTGAAAAACAATCAACGTCAAATCAGGTCCGACAATGTATTGGAATTGGGTGGAAGCAACCTGTCAACTGAATTTTTTGCATCACAAGGTATTGTTCATCAAACCACTTGTGTTCATACTTCACAACAAAATGGTGTTGTGGAGAGAAAACACAAGCATTTTCTCGAGGTATCGAGGGCACTACTTCATCAATCTAAATTGCCTATTTCATATTGGGGAGATTGTGTCCTGACTGCTACATACCTTATAAATCGATATCCCTCTAAAGTCCTTAAAAACAGAACTCCCTATGAGGTTCTATTTGGAAGTCCTCCTAATTACTCCTATCTTAGGAACTTTGGTTGTCTATGCTATGCTAGTACTGTGGCACACAATAGGGGAAAGTTTGAGCCTAGAGCCATTCCATGTGTCTTCATACGTTATTCTCATGGAAAAAGAGGGTATAGATTGCTTGTTTTGGATATTAGAAATATAATAGTTTCCAGAAATGTCAAGTTTCATGAAAACATTTACCCTTTTTCCACCATCTCAAGTTCACAAACCTCATTCTCAACTCGTATATTTACCATTGATTATTCTATCTCACAAACTAATTTTCTACCAAATATTGAACCAGATCCTTTTTTACCTCAAAATCATGAACCTGAAAGTATGAATGAGGTGCCTAATACATCACATTTGGAAACAAAAATTGAATCACAACATGTTGATACAGGGAACTCAGAAGGACTTGACTCTGTGACCTTGCATGAGACACAAGATATTTCACCTTCCACAGTCACGCAAAGAAAGTCATAAAGAATACACAAGAAACCAGCCTACTTAGAAGAATATGTCTGCAATGCAGTTCTTGTGACAGATCTAACCAATACTTGTTTCAGTCGGCCTATTATCCCTAAAAGCTATTCTTTTGCTAGCCTATCCACAACAAATCAACAAGTCTTGAACTCTATTTCAAACATCACAGAACCAACTTCTTATGCCTAGGCAGCGTTACATCCGGAATGGAAATTGGCTACGGAAGATGAAATTAGAGCACTCCTTGAGAATCAAACTTGGAAAGTCGTGGAATTACCAAAAGGAAGGAAAGCATTACCATGTAAATGGGTTTACAAAATCAAGCGTAGTTATGATGGAAGTATAGAGAGGCTAAAAACAAGATTGCTGATTAATGGAGATTTTCTGAGACTTATTCACTGGTTGTCAAAATGACAACTATGAGGTGCTTATTGACTATAGCAGTGAAGCAATGATGGAATATTTCACAACTAGATTTCATTAATATATTTTTCCATGGAGAAATTGATGAGGAGGTTTTCATAAAGATACCAATAGGAATGCAATCACCTAGTTCCCAACATGTTTGCAAACTCAAGAAGTATCTATATGGATTCAAGGCAATGGTACTCAAAATTGGTAGAAGCTTTAAATTCCAAAGGTTTTTGCTCATCACTCAATGACTACTCACTTTTCTTCAAGAAACCAGGAACTAATATCTCCATTCTAGCTGTCTATGTAGATGATATTATTCTAACAGAAAACAATGAAGTAGAACTAGTGCAGCTAAGAGAGTTCTTGCATTCAGAATTTAAGCTCGAAGATTTAGGAGATTTACACTACTTTCTGGGACTTGAAATCCTCCGAGAGCCAACAAGAATAATAGTAAGTCAAAGAAAGTTTACTTTGGAGCTTTTAAATGAGTTCAATTGTGATCATTTACCCCTAGTCTTTTCTCCACTCGATCCATCTTCGAAGTTGGATTTTTTTCGCTGGTGATTTGTTGACTAATCCAACTTCTTATCGGAGACTCCTTGGAAAATTGAATTATCTCACCCACATTAGGCCAGATCTCTCTTTCGCAGTTCATCATCTCAGTCAGTACATGTAACAACCAAGAGGACCTCATTTTACAGCTGCATTAAGAGAACTATGATATCTCATGTCAAATCCAAGACAATGCATTTTCCTATCTACTGATCTTTCATTCAAATTACTTGCTTTTTGCGATGCAGATTGGGGTTCTTGCTCCAACACTCGTAGATAATCAGTGGGTTCTTTATCAGCTTGGGAGGATCCCCAATCTCATGGAAATTAAAAAAAAAAAAGCAAGCAGTTGTTTCTTTATCCTCTGCTGAGGCAGAGTATAGATCTATGAGAAGAGTTGTGTCATAGATCACTTGGCTCACTTGATTACTCACAGATCTTGGAGCTACTCCTTCAGTTTCGATTCCACTTCATTCTAATAGCCTAGCCGCAATCCAATTTTTCATGAACGAACCAAACATGTAGAAATTGATTGCCATTTTGTTCGGCAACAATTCCTTTCCGGTTTGATTTCTCTTCAATTCGTCCCCTCTTCCTCTCAACTTACAGACTTGTTCACTAAACCTTTATCGGGACCATCTCATCAGTCAATTCTCGGCAAGTTGGGTCTTGCTTCACTCCCCTCCAACTTGAAGAGGGTGTTGGAATTGAAATTAACAAAGTTGATACAGATCAACAAACAACCATGAAAGAAGAGATAACTGATCAAGCTTTTACTGCAATGGAGCTTCACAATCAAATGAAAATCAGAGACAAACACAATCAGTTATTTGAATCTCAGATAGTCTACACTTCAAGTGGCCCAAGAAATAGAAGTTTCAGCACCTTTGGATCAAGCAATATAAGTTTTAATCCTGACCATCCAAGCTCATTTAGAAGAGCTGATTTGGACAAACAGGAAAGGGCCAAGTGGAAGCAGAAATGAGGTAACAAATAATCCAAATTTCCCTTGACAGATTTATTCAAATTCTGTACAAAATAGTACATACATAGCTGTCCAAAATTGGATTGTAGTGATAGACAATCAGATTCCATTTACGTATAGGAATACTTTTGTTTTCTTCTCTTTAGGTATTTTGTATATATACATCGCAGCTGAATGAATAGAAAGCAAGAAAATTTTTCCCATTCTTAGTCTCTGATTTTCCACATGTTCTTTACTTGCAATGTAGCCAGTCTTGATAAGTCCTCAATGTAGTTTTTCTTAATAAATAACAATCAATTTCTATGTGTTTTTTCATAGTACATGGAATTGACTGCTATCTACAAGATTGCCTTGTTGTCACCATACAACTCCATTGGCAACTGTACATCTACATGTAACTCTTGCAATAACCCCTTCAACCATGTTAGTTCTACAACCGTCTGAGTCATGCATTTGTATTCTGCTTTAGCAGAACTCCTTGAAATGATGTTTTGTTTCTTAGACCTCAAAGAAATGAGTGAGGTTAATAGTTTAATTAAAAAATCAGATAGATTTTTTTGGACATTGGACATGAAGCCGAATCAGAATCACAAAAGGTCTCAATCTTCTCATTTCCTTTCTAGTCATCAATAGATTAAGTACTGGTTGACTTTTGACATACCTCACCACATGTAAGGCTACTTTATAATGAGATTTCTTTGGTGTATGCATGAATTGACTTAAGAATTGAACTACATATAAGATGTTCATGTCTTGTAATTGTGAAATACAAAAATATGCCTAATAATATTTAGTAAACTTCTCTGTCTTGCAAAAGCTCATCAACAGGATCAGTAGGAAAGCTCATATTATACACATTATTGGTTAATTTTAGGTTTTCCTCCATTAGTGTCAATTTAGATTTGGAACCACTCAATCCAGTTTCTGAGATCGTCTCCAAGACATACTTCCTATGTGACATAAGAATTCCCTCACTTGACCTGGCAACTTTAATCCCCAAAAAATACCTTAGTTCACCTAAATCTTTCATCTTAAAGTTACTGTGCAAATTTATTTTTGCTTTATTGAAGATCATTCCAAAAAAACAAGCATGCCATCTGCATAGACATACATCAACACAAACCTACCGTTAGTGGACTTTGTAAAGAGGGAATAATCATGCTTGCTTTGTGTGAAGCCAGAGCTCATCAACGCTTGTATCAATATTAAGTTCTATTGCCTAGATGCATATTTCAAGCCATATAGGGGTTTAAGTAGCCAACAGACTTTAGATTTTTCATGACTACCAAAACCTCGTGGCAAGAACATATAATTCTCTTCAAAGAATCATTATTAAAAAAAACATTATTGACTTCCATTTGAAAATAAGCCAATGCTTAAGAACAACAATCTTGGTCATAAGAGAAAAAATGTAATGAAAACCAATTTCCTTCTATTGAGTGCATCCTTTAGACACCAACCTAGTCTTAAACCTCTCAAAAGTAACATCAACATGGTATTTCACACATTTAAAGCCAATTGGGACTTTGCTAGGAGGCAAGGCTACCACCTTTCAGGCGTAGTTGTGAGTAAGAAAAAGGATCTTGAAAGAAAGAAGATGAAGAAAAGCTTGGAAATGTGAAGAGAGGTGAGCAGAAGAAAGATAAAGATTAAAAACATGAATCTTTTCGAAGAGAAAAGTGAGATTATTGTTCGATCTTTTTATGTGAATCCCCAAATATGCATCTTTAAGTGTTTCAACCAATCTCCAATCTCTCAATATCAATATTTCAATTGTTCAAACTGGTGTACGTACAAAAGTAGCTACAACAGAGCAACTTATTTCTGATATGAATTTTTTGATTGAACAAGATTCATCCACCTTTTTCACCTTTTTGAAATGATAAAAAGAACAAGTACAAATAGAAGGACATACAAAAAAGGTAGGGATAAAGAAGGATAGACATTATCGATGAACTAGATGAATAGTTTAGAGAGTGTAACAGACTTTCTAGGAGGAGAAGAAAGCGATGAAGGTAGAGGAAGTTTAACAGGTGTTGAGGAAGTTAAAGAGTTATAAGATAATTTGTAGGAGGAAGAAACGATGGAGAAGCAAAGGAAGGGAGATCATAAGAGGAAAATTGAGGATGGAGGAGTAGGATATGTTATAGAAATAAGAAGAAATTTAGAATATCCATGTAAAACAGTGCTAGGTAGCCTATTTATGATATATGTGATTGTAAGGATGTAATCACATCAGAATTTAAAAGGGATATTGACTTGAGATCTAAGAGTTCTTGCTTTTTTCAAAAAGTATTTGTGTTTTCTTTCTACAATTTCATTTTCTTGTGGAGTGTGTCACACGTGTGCTTTGGTGAATGATATCTAAACAAGAACGACGGTTATTAAGAATTCATATTCATTGTCTGATTTCAAGGTTTTAATAGTGATGGAGAATTGATTTTCAATAAGCAGAAGAAAATCTTTTAATACAACATATACATCACTCTTAAGTCCCAACAACAAAGTCTAAGTCATACTAAAAGAATCATCAAAAAGAGTGAAAAGTATCTGAATCCATTATAAGTGATGACCATTTAAAAGTCAAAACATATACAAAGACAAGATCAAACATAGTAGTATATTTGGAAGTACTAACAAAAAATGGTAGCTAGTCTCATTGCT
Organism: Solanum stenotomum; assembly: GCF_019186545.1. Classification (NCBI taxonomy): domain Eukaryota; kingdom Viridiplantae; phylum Streptophyta; class Magnoliopsida; order Solanales; family Solanaceae; genus Solanum; species Solanum stenotomum. The sequence goes on along the minus strand of NC_064289.1, from coordinate 22,832,111 downwards.
AATGGAAAAATATGACAATTAAGATGAAAAGTATTAGACAATAGATTAGTTATTACAGAAATCTTAAGCAACATAGATATGTGAGTATGTCCTAGTCTTTAATATCATTAATGTGATTGTGGTGTGAAAACTTTACTAGACATGCGCTTGGAAGAAGAAATAGCATATGTGTTGAAGGATTGAGGATGTACATGTCACCCTTATATTTTTATTAATACCCTTTATTTTGCCACTGAAAAGGTCTTGAAACATGCAAAAACTTTATAAAAGAGTATTGAGCTAGCTACTAGGTTACCATTGCTGAACTTAGCTTATTCAAGCTTGAGAAGAAATATTTTATGTATTGAATTCTTCAGATTGAAAAATGAGTACAAAAGATCTTCTCTAACTGACCATGTCTACAATTTACTATCCATTGTCATTCTCTAATTGGTTGACTAAATAACTAACTACTAACTAATCATGTACTGTTAAATTAGGTCTTAGGCCTAACTCAATCCCCAAAAGCTAGCTCAAAGGGAGGAGAATTACCCAAGCCTTATAAGGAGTCTACCCATCTCATTAACCACCAATGTGGACTATTTGCTTTAATACCCCACCTCATACCCATTGCTTAGCATCTGGTGCGTTAACAGTTTTGGGTAATTTTTTGACCCACCTCATGCCTAGTGCTTAGTATCTGGTGCGTGAACATTTTTTGGGCAATTTTTGATTTTTTTTGGGCCCCCAACAACGGGTGAGATGGGTCCTGGTATGATACCATTTGAAATTAGGTCTTGGACCTAACTCACACCCCAAAAGCTAGCTCAAATGGAGAAGGATTGTCCAAACCTTATAAGGAGTCCATCTATCTCACTAACCACCAATGTGACACTTTTGTCATTCTTTAACATGTACAAATGTTCACCAACTACTTTACTAGTTTTCATCAAGATCTACAACCTTAATTTGGAAGTAGATACAAACTAAACAACCATCAAGTGTGAGGAATCCAATTTTGTGACATATTTTCAGGAAAGGAAATTCTCTAGTTAAAGAAGGAATGAAATAAACCATGTCAATTTCAATATTTTTGTATCAATATGTAATGATAATTATAATTAATTAAGAAATCTGACCTTCATGTGTTGTTCCACTTCAAAAGTGTTAATGTTGATCAACGTTTCTTTTGTATATTCACTATATCTGTCAATTGTCTTTTGCATGCTGAATTATTCCAAGAAGATAAAGTAATTATTAAGACTTTTGTAGGGTAAAACAGGTCCCAAACATGAAAGATGTATTGAACTAGGTGGCAGGTGTAATTAATGGATATTAGATAATTAAAATTATTTATTTTTCTATACATTCCATGTTTATGGGGAGAAAATATTTATGCCATGTAGTTCCTCTTTTGAGAATTTAGCTCATATTTGTGTTTAAACACTTTTTATATACTATTGTACACTTTTATACAAGGTTACAATATTATGTATAATACTTTCTCAAGTATGATATTGTATAATGTCTAGAATATTAAAGGGATAAGGTATAAATACCCCTTAAACTATGACTGTAATCGTAGAGACACATCTTAATTAAACTTATAAGGTCCTATTACCCCCTGAACCAATTTGTTTTGTAATGTTGTAGACCTTTTTGGCTTACGTGGAGTCACGGAGTGTGTCACGTAAGCCAAAAGATGTACAAAATTACAAAAAAAAAAATGAGTTCAAAGGGTAATTGTAAGTTTTGGGTCGTGGATCGCCCATGCGGACCGACCCAACCCGACCCAATATGTTTCATGTCTTATCCAAATTAATTAATTAATAATTAATAGGATAAATCATTTTAAAGGATTAGGCAATTCAACATCTCCTTAAAAGACTCCTAGTGAAAGTGTTTTCCTAAAGGGTGTGAAACGTGAAAAAAGAGAGAGGAAACGAAAAAAAAATACAGAGAAGAAAAATGTTTGAAAATCAGTCAAGAAACAAAGAAGTGTGTTTCTGAGAAAAAAATCAAATCAACACATAGAAGAAGACTTCTAGTTTGTGATCAGATCTTTGTTTTCTAGTGATTCAAAGACGGACTTGAGCATCAACCTGTCAAAGAAACAGATCAACGACTTTCGCTGCGAATTATAAGGTACACATCTCGTTGTTGAATAACCTTAATATTCCATCAATGGTATCAGAGCCATTGTTTATGATCCCATCATGTCCTGCGTACTTAAGAATTCACTGTCTATGTTTATAAGAAATAAAATAGACTCTATGTCTTTTAAAATCAGTAAAGAGAAAAATTGAATGATGTTAATTTTTCATGACGCTTAGATGTGGATTAATTTTATGTGAAATAGAATTCAGAATCCTATTTGATCTTCAATCATAAAATAGATAAGATTTCTTGTCCTACTAAGAAAGAAATTCTATTTTTAATACTGCTTCTGTTTAATAGCAATCTTAAAATAGAATGTGCGATGTTTAGGTCGAAATTTTTTTTCTTTTCATAATCTGCTCGTGCTTAGCTTTTCGAAAACTTATTATAATGGAAAAACAGAATTATAACGAGTAAGATACGAATTATTAAAAAATTGGATATTTTTTCTGTTTTTCAAAAAACTGCATCTGTCTAGAGCAATCTGAAAATTTGCTATGCAATTTTTGGGGATGGAAAATTAGATTTTTTTTTTATGATTTGCTCATTTTAAACTTTCCGAAAACATATTATAATAAGGAAACCGACTTAAAACGATCAAGATATGAATTTTTTCAACAAATGGCTGAAAAAAAAACATTTTTTTTTTGAAAATTTTTATTATTTTTATGTCCTCTTTTAGGATCTTATTGTTCTTGAGTATTCGAATAGTCCTTATGTTCCTTAAACAATTGCTTGACATTATGAGAAATTTGTGACATATGTTGTCACATTAAATGGTATTAACCATATTTTATTTTGTTCCTATTTCAGATATGGTTGAACGGGAACATGTTCAAATTACTCCAAGTGGGAGTTCTCAAAGTATGTTAAGAAAAGGAAGGGTCATTCGAAGACAAATAGAAAAAGATTTAAGATAGTTTAATTCCTAGAAGATGGATCCCCATGGATGCTTAATAGAATTTCTCCAGAACTTTGTCATGAAATTTGAGAAACTTTATGAAAGTCACCCTTAAATTACAGATAGTGAAGGATATGTATGATTCCTTGCCAGAATTCTGGAAGAATGAACTTAATCAAGTTAGAATCGAAATTGGGGATGACGAAGAATTATGGAAGTACTATGTAAAAATAGGAGTTAAGTGGGTAAAGCTACACCCGAAGTGTATTCACATACTCCATTTTTTTTGTCAGATTAGTTTTATTTATTATTTTAATTTTATTAAAGTATGAAATGAACATCTTTTATTGTGCTTTGATATGAATATTTAAGTTTTATTTTATTGAATAAGTGAATGATTATTCTATTGCGCAATATAATAAGGTGTTTAATTATTAGACATACATATCTATGTGGTTATAGTCTAAAATAAATAATTGTACACATTAAGAAGTTAATTTCAAATTTTGGTTAATTATTTGATTCGTAGATGATGATGGATGCTTACGTGTCTTTTCGATTTTACATTCAAATATGACATCATTATGAGAATTGATTTGCTTGAATGCGTTTGCCACATGCATAATTGTTAAAATTCTTGCCTAAAGATATGTCAATAACAGACATAGTATCAAAAGTATCATTACTGACTTAAACAAAGGTGAAAAATTTAGTGGTAATAATTACGACATCTGGAGTCATAATATACGGTATATGCTGGAAGAGCAAAAATGCTCTGGGAGGTATAAACCATGTATTGAATCAACCAAAAGAAGGTAATACTACACAACACCTTAGGGTGATGTCAAACATGGTAACTTAACTCAAGAGTATTGGCCATGTTCTTTCAGATGAACAACAAGTTCAAGCAGTGATTCGGTCTCTTCCTAATAATTGGGAACATTTGAAGGTTAACTTGACCCATAATGATAGCTTCAAAACCTTTTCTGATGTTGCATGCCATGTTGAACTTGAAGATGAGCGCCTTGGTGCTACTAAAGCTGCTTCTAATACCTTTGTGGTAGAGTCAAGTGGTACAAAATCTTCAGGCTTCAAGCGCAAGAAAAATTGGAAAAGAAATGGGAAAGACAAAGAGACTGGAGAAGGACCCTCTAAGAAAAATAAGAAGCCAAACTCCAAGAAAGGAAAACGGTTTTTCAAGAAGAAAGACGAGCAAAATGAAGTGCTACAATTGTCGAATGTTGGGGCATTTCACTTTTGAATGCAATGAGCCGAAAATGTAGCATTTCGAAACGCATCTCAAAGTGCAATGTATGGTTTCAAGCACTTCTTTACAAGCTGAATCTTATCCTATATGGATTGTAGACTCAGGATCCATCGACCACATGAGTCAAGATAGAGAGGCATTTGTGGAGTTTCGTCGAGTTTCATCTAAATCAAGGTAGATCTACGTAGGAAATAATGCTAGGCTTGAAGTCAAAGGTATAGGCACTTGCAAGGTGGACTTGTGTGGTGGCCGTTCCTTGATGTTGCATGACATCCTATATACTCCAGAGATTCGACGAAACTTAGTGTCTATGTCTGTTCTTTTAGACGTTGGTTTTGATTTGTTTTTTTAGTCGTAATGGTGTTAGAAGGACTTCGTTATGATCGTTTTATCGTATTAGATTGTAATCCTTCAACTTATGACTATGAAGTTGACTGTTGTGTAATGGCATATTATTCAAGTAACAATTATGTTGATATTATTACATGGAATGCTAGATTAGGTCACATAGGGCAAGATCGAATGAATAAGTTGGCAAAAGAAGGGCATTTAGGTTCTTTCACCAAAATTGAAATGCCAACCTGTGAAAATTGTCTTGCTGGAAAGATTACGCGTAAACCATTTGAAAAGGCTAAGAGAGCTAAGTTCCCACTTCAATTAATTCATTATGATATTTGTGGTCCAATGAATGTAAGGACAAGGTCTGGTGCTACATATTCCATTACATTTATTGATGATTTCACGCATTTTGGTTATGTCTATTTGATTTCTCATAAATCTGAAGCACTTGAATGCTTTAAAAGATAATTGAATGAAGTTGAAAATCAATTAGATAAAAGCATAAAAGCTTTAAGAACCGATGGAGGACATGAATATTTGTCAAAACAATTTGAAGAATTATGTACTGAAAAGGGTATTATCATACAATTAACTACTCCTTATACACCTCAACAAAATGGTGTAGCTGGAATAGAACATTATTAGACATGACAAGATCAATGATGGCGCAGACATATTTGTCTATCTCTTTCTGGGGAGATGCATTATTGACTGCAGCTTACATATTGAACATAGTGTCTTCTAAGTTAGTGTCTTCCAATTTTTATGAACTTTGGATTGGTCATAAAACAACCTGAATGATATACGACCGTGGGGTTGTGTGGCATATATTAAAGATCGTTTTGGTGAGTTTGGTAAACTAAGTCCAAAAGGAAAGAAATGTATCTTTATAAGGTACTTTGAACGCTCTAAAGGATATGTGTTCATCGATGAACTGGATGATGGAAGTATTACTGAAATTGTATCACGAGATGTTCGATTTTTGGAAAATGATTTTCCCAAAAAAGGGTGAAATATGTGAAGTTGAACCTCTGTACGAAATATTGAATTCAGAAGATCAGTTAATGTTGTCAAACATACTTGATAATTCAATGGATCAAGAAATGATTCCTGGTTCAAGTGGGAGTTATGAATCTCAAAATCCTATAGAGGAATCTGAACTTCAAAGACGTAAGAGTACAAGAAAAGTTGTACCTAAACGATCTTATGAGATTGAGGATTATGTTTTCCTGGTATCTCTCACAGAATTGGATGAACCTAATTCTGTAACTGAGGCCTTATCGAGACCTGAAAAGGATGAATGGTTAAAAGCAATGAAAGAAGAATTAGAGTCCATGAAAACCAATAAAGTCTGGGATCTAATTGACCTTCCTAAGGAACGTAAAGCTATTGGGAATAAATGAATTCTTAAAGTTAAACGTAAATCGGATGGGTCAATAGAAAGACACAAAGCACGATTGGTTGCAAAAGATTTTACTCAAGAAGTTGGAATAGACTATGAAGAAACTTTTTAACCAATTGTGAAGTTTACTTCCATACAATTACTTTTAGCTATTGTTGCATGTTTAGATCTAGAATTACATCAAATGGATGTGAAGACCGTTTTTCTCAATGGAGAATTAAACAAGGAAATCTACATGGAACAACAGTAGGTTCATTGTTAAAGGTCAAGAAAAGAAAGTATGTAAATTGAGAAGATCAATTTATGGCCTAAAGCAATCTTCAAGACAGTGGTATCTAAGATTTCATAAGGAGGTGATGTCATTTGATTTCACCATGATCGATGAAGACCATTGCATCTATGTGAAAAAGTTCAATGGGAATTTTGTAATTTTTTCTCTTTACGTAGATGATATTTTATTAGCTGAAAATAATTTAGAGTATGTGAAAACTGTCAAGTCATGGCTTTCAAAATCGTTTGATATGAAAGATATGGGTGAATCAGACTATATATTGGGTGTTAAGATCCAAAGAGATCGTTCCAAGAATTTTTTGAGTTTATCTTAAGAAACTTATATAAAGAAAATATTGGAACGTTTTCGAATGAATAGTTGCAAATCCATGGATACTCCTGTAGCACGGGGTGAAACTTTAAGCCTTGAAATGTGTCCAAAGATTGAAAAAGAAAAAGAAGACATGTCTCGAGTTCCTTATTCTAGTGTTGTCGGGAGTTTGATGTATGCTATGATGTGTACTCGCCCAGACATTTGTTATGCCGTAAGTCTAGTTAGTAGGTATCAATTCAATCCTAGAAGAGATCATTGGAAAGCAGTTAAGAGAATATTTCAATACCTGAAGGGAACTGCAGATCATACACTGTGTTAAAGTGAATCTGATTTATTCATAAGAGGTTATACAGATGCAGATTGGGCTGGTGATTGGGATGATAGAAAATCAACATCCGGTTATGCTTTCTTACTAAATGGTGGTGCTATTTCATGGAAAAGTAAGAAGCAAACTTGCATAGCTCTTTCAACCATGGAATCTGAATTTGTGGCTTATGCGTCTGCAGTACAAGAAGTTGTTTGGTTAAAGAGATTCTTTGAGCATTTGAGTATTGCAAAGAATTTTAAGGGTCCCACGATTTTATATTGTGATAGTCAAGCAGCTATTGCATACACAAAGGATCCTAAGTATCAAAGCAAGACCAAACACATCGACATCAAGTATAACTTTGTGAGAGACATAGTGGCAAGTGGAGAAATAACTTTTCAATACATTCATACACGTGAAATGATAGTTGATCCTTTTACGAAGGCTATCTCTAGAGAATTGTTTGAAAAAACATGTGATTTGCGTAGAATATGATGATATTTCAGTATTGTAAAATAACTTGATTGTTATAATAGCCTCTTCTATATAAAACTATTGAATTTATGTTCAAATGTAGTATGCATATGATATTTTATAAAGTAATAAAGAGTGTCGAACAAGTTGCGAGATTGGCTCTCTCACACGAGCAATCACCTCTTACGTCGGGGAACGTGAAGAGATGAGTTTCACCACCATTTTATAACTTATTTTGTGATCCAAACAAAAGTTTCTCCACGAAAATGAGTTTAAGAATCACTGAAGAGAGAAACTAGGGTTAAACATCTGGAGATGTTTAGACCAAGGTCTATACGATGTTGAATAATCGAAAGAATGAGACACATACACCAATCTAAGGTGTAAACATCATAGCACGTGTTTCATACCACGTGTGTCAAGCGATCAATGGGTCAATGAAAAAATATTCCCTGCTTCTTCGTTGTGTGAGACCTAGAAAAGTTAAAATGACTTTTTCAATGAAATACCTTTTGACCTTTTGTTGTTTCTTGAAGTTTCAAATCGGTGTTGCTACTTTAGCATGTTACTAATAGCCATGAGCGATTCGGCAATGCAATACATGTCTAGGAAAGCAGTTGATATGGAACAGATAGATTCGAGTAGAAAGGGAAGATGAATAAATGAACAATTCAACTTGTATACATAAGCCGGCTATTACACTCGAGTGTAATTGTGTATATAAAGTTAAATATGAACTCGACTTAATATCTTTGAGAGGATGAGGGATCAAATAAGTAACTACTGAAGTAGTGAATGAAGTCTGGGGTATTGTGAGCAATAGTGTCCTTAAAATANAGTTAAATATGAACTCGAGTTAATATCTTTGAGAGGATGAGGGATCAAATAAGTAACTACTGAAGTAGTGAATAAAGTCTGGGGTATTGTGAGCAATAGTGTCCTTAAAATAATAGTGAATTCTTTCCGCATGTGATTGAATTCTTATGTAGGGCTTGTAAAACCTTAAAGGTAAACTCTTAATGCTCACAGGTCGCACGAACTATTTGTCGTATGAATTGTGTGCCTGATTGATATAATGTTGACTTGGGTCTTGTACACCATGTGCGAAGTGGGAGATGTAAGTTTTGGGTCGTGGATTGCCCATGTGGACCGACCCGACCCAATATGTTTCATGTCTTATCCAAATTAATTAATTAATAATTAATTGGATAAATCCTTTTAAAGGATAAGGTAGAACGGTTACAAAGTAACTGTTCAACCTCTCCTTAAAAGACTCCTAGTGGGAGTGTTTTCCTAAGGGGTGTGAAACATGAAAACAGAGAGAGGAAACGTAAACAAAATACAGAGAGGAAAAACGTTTGAAAATCAGTCAAGAAACAAAGAAGTGTGTTTCTGAGAAAAAAATCAAATCAGCACATAGAAGAAGACTTCTAGTTTGTGATCAGATATTTGTTTCCTAGTGATTCAAAGACAGACTTGATCACCAACCTGTCAAAGAAGCAGATCGACGACTTCCGCTGTGAACTATAAGGTACACATCTCGTTGTTGAATAACCTTAATATTCCATCAGTAATAGAACCTTAGTTTAGTTAAGATGTGTCTCTGTGATTTCGATCATAGTCTAGGGGGTACTTGTGTCTTATCTCTAATATTATATATTGGGTCGTGTGATTTAATTTTATGTTGTCCGTATATTTTGAAAAACTCCCAAAATTTATTTTTATTTAAAAGTTTAAAAATACAAGATCCAAATAAAATTTGATACAAATATAATATTATTTCAACAAAAAAATAAAATTAAAGTGATATATCATGGTTTGTTTTATCGGTGATACGATATATCATGGTTTGCTTTATCGGTGATATATCATGGTTTGTCTGTGGATAGAGCTTAGTGGTGATGGTAGTCTATAGTAATGATTAATGGCGGTTATTGGTGGCGGCGCCTGGTAATTCTAATAGATATTAGAGATACCTAATAGTGGTATAATAAATACTTATCCGTGTTTTTATGAATAAAGCTTGAGACTTTTGAGCCTTGTTTTCATTAAAAATAGATATTACTTGTGGTTAGGGGTGGCAGAATGAGTAATCAATATGGGTATTCGTTCATATTTACCCATTTTAAATGGGTTGAGTATCCAACTCATTTAAAAATGTGTAAAATGAATAATGCCCATATTATCCATTTAAAAGTGGATAGTTAAATGGATAAAATGGGTAAAAGATATGCATTCACTCAAATAAAAAAACAGTGATAAAGGGTGGGGTAGTAAGAAAGTTTTTTTTTTTT